>NW_020954594.1:13282406-13309695 GCF_900497805.2 Vombatus ursinus
AAAGAAAGAAAGAAAGAAAGAAAGAAAGAAAGAAAGAAAGAAAGAAAGAAAAAGAAAAAAATTTTAGCTCTTTATTTTTTCCTTTTATTGGTGGGGTGGGACTGGAAGGAGAAAGGACCATTTCTTCTAGGTAGGAGGTTATTGAGGTGACTGAAACCTGTCCCATGGAATGTGAAATTTTGTTTAAGGTCCCAAACATTCCTCAGATAAGAAGTCAAAAAAGGAGTCAAGGCTTCCCAAAGTGATTTGACTTATTTCAGAAAGGATCCATCTGACTCCAAATTTGTAGGCATATAAATCTCTCCTCTCAATAAGCCTATTGTAAACCTTCTAAATGTAATGTAATCTATAACCTGACTTAGTTTACCTATGTTGTTGTTCAGTCATTCAGATATGTCCAACTCCTCCTCATCCCATAGACCAGAATGTCCATGGAATTTTCTTGGCAAAGATACTAGAGTGCTTTGCCATTTCAAATATTCTCCAATGGATTAAGGTAAACAGAGGTTAAGTGACTTGCCCAGAGTCATGTAGTTAGTAAGTGTCTGAAGCTGGATTTGAACTCAGGTCTTCTTGACTTCATTCCTAGTGCTCTATCCACTGAGCCATCTAGCTGTCTCTAGTTTACCTGTAGAGTCTCTTTAACTAGTTTTGTTTTCTTAGTCGATATATGAGATTATGATTCTTTCTAAGTTAGTTTGTTCAACCTTAATTGAAAAAAGCATGAGATAATGAATCCATTTGGCTAGGCCTATGTGACCTTTATGGCCTCAAAGGCCAGAAAGATTGTTATATGGTAAAAAATGTCTCTCTGACATAATTTTTCTCTATAAAGGTTTTTCAGGAATTCCAATCTTTGTTTAGAGTTTTTTTTTTATCCTCAACTTGTGCTTAAAAATAATAAAACCTAGGTTTCTACTTCTATCATTTTTGTATTGTATTAGATTTATTTCAGTAGCAGTTACCTACCACACAAACTCAAAAAAGAAGATATTTCTCCTATAATACCATAGAACTGTCAACTCCATAAGGATAAGGATTGTGAGTTAGTTAATATCTGTACCACTTTCATTATTTTCTTAACAAAATGTTCCATACATCATTTGGTGCTTAATAAATGTTTATTTAATGAATTTGTTGAAATAAATACATTTTCCTCCAACCACATGTCTATCAGTTGTTCAGTTCATTAAGTTGCTGCACACTTCTGTCCCCTTCAAGTCACTGTACTAATGTTTGGAAAATTCTCCAAAGATTTTGTGTCTGGTTAATTTACAAGAAATGTCTGAAGCTTATTGTTGAGCTTTTGAGAAATGGAGAACCAGAGTTACAGTCCAAACACACCCACAGAAAAGAGTCAAAGATTCATTGGAGCACTAAAATTCTCAATTATTCTATCCTGACTGGTGAATGCTACTGAGAGAGGCAACTTGGTGTTTCGGTTTATCTGGCTCCATATGGTTTTCAACGAACTATCTCTCTTTGGGAAGACATCCTGAAATCTTTCATGAAATCAGAATGGGGCATTCATTGAAAATCTGTACACCTAAAGGTACCTATACAAATAGGTGTTGATAGCTTGAATTGAAAATGAACAGAACTTAACATAATTTTCCTCATTTTTCCTAGATGAGTTGACCTTAGGGATGAAGGGGAAGTACCTGAATTAAGGAAATAATTCAATTCTTGTTACCCAAGAAATCACAAAATGTTGACTGTTTTTAAAAGGCTAATCCAGGTTTCTATGGAATGTTCCCTTTCCTAATTAGATATACCTTAAGGAAATGAAATAGGCCAACTAATGTCAATGTTTCAGGAATCCACAATTTAATTAATGTGGATTTGTCCTCTATTTATGGAGATAGATTTTTCTCTATGCTTCAGTAGACGTCCTTCGTGAGCTGCTCTTGGTGAATAATTCCTTACTGTTGTTGTTGTTGTCCTCTGTTCTCAAAGAGGACCGTGACTCAGGGAGGTAATGCTATGACATGCAAGTGAACTGGATTTAAGTGAGGGAGGACTGCACAAAGTCACCAGTCTCACTCTGTCCTCTGGAGCCATCCTGGGTCCAGTAGCAAGACATAAATCAGGAGGACTGGAGATAGCCTGGATGCAGTGGGAGACCTCGTGTTTGACTGAGGCAACACCCATTCAGTGATTAAGGCTAAGTAAGAAATGAGGCAGAGAATGGCTTAGTGGTCAATGCAGTGATGAACCTCTATGGTTTTATTAAACAACAAATATCGTCTGCCACTATGATCATACTTGAACCCTTCCAGCATGGTAGGACCTGAAGAATACAAAGTCATCTCTGTAACATTATGAAGCACTGGAGGAGGACGAATCATTCTACATATTTCACAAATGGCATTTTATATTTTGGCATTCCTTTACATGGCCAAATCAAACTTGACATAAATATTACAGTTTCTTTCTGAATAAGTCTTCATGGTGAAGAGTGAATAGACAAAGGGCAACAAAATTTAAATTGGGACAGTTCACAAATGTTTGTTTTCGTGCTATGTGAGGCATAACACTAGGTGTCAGGTGCCAGTTGTACAACCCTGAAATACTAATGAGTCATGGTTATTCAATACCACCACATTATTTTGCATATTCCAATGAAACTGAAATGATGTCATCCTGGCCTTAGCATCTACATAGCATAACAGAAGTGGTGGTTGGACAATTATTCAACTAGCTTGATCCAGAGAGAAAATCAAACTAAATAATGTAAACTCTCAAATAAAATTTGGGGGGCTCAAAGATGTTTTGGCTTTCTATGTTAAAAAAAAAACAAAAATAAAATTAAACCTCTATATTTCCTCTTCCTTAAAACTATTTTTTCAATCTACAATAATTGCCCCCAAACCAAATAGATAGCATTTATACAGCACTTTAAATTTTGCCAACCACTTGTACACATTATTTCGTTTGAGCCTCATCTCAACCTCGTGGACCAGAAGCTAGTCCCCATTTAGCAAAAGAGGAAAATAAGATTTAAAAACAGTTAATTGATTTGCTCATGGTCACACAGCTAGTAAGTACTAGATGTGGAATTTGAATTCAGGCTTCCTTTACCCCAAGTCTGGTTTATGCTATTAGGGCAGGAATTGTGTCTTGACTAAGTGTTTTAACTCCCCCAGTCTTGGTCAGTGCCCTGCATAAAACAGCTGATTAATAGATGTTTGTTGAATTAAATTGACAAAAACCGTGAAGTATTTGGAAATCATAGAGTCCTTTTCTGACACTGAATATCTGAATGATCATCTTGGCATGTTCTTAAATAGCCTTGCCTGTGTTTACATTTTTAAAAACAGCAAAACCATAAATAACTTTCAAGAAAAGGGGAAAATTAAATCAGCTATAGAGGGACTCTTTTTTTTTTCATTTTATACTTTCAGTACCCAAAAAGCTGTTTACACTAAAGATCCACAAATTTGATTTGGAAAGATACCTAGAAGTGTTCAAATAACATGGATGCCGAGGCCATGTTCATTAGAGGACTATGAAATTCCATGTGTGGGATGGGGCTTTCAGTGCCAATCAACCCATGCAATGATAGCAAAAAAATGCAAGTTGACTCTCCCCCCCAATCCCCATGCAATGTACACATGCAAATACCTGTATGTGCTCTTTATCCTCTTTACAAGTGAAAACCATTAGAAGCTAAAAAGTTTTAAAATGGGCTATCTTCTAAATTCTAAGCCTTTCTCCACTTTTTTTTGTAAGAACTATCTCATAAGCTCAGTAGTCTCATTACAGTCTCCTTAATCATCCTTAATTATCTAAACATCCTTCCTCTCTACTTTCCCTTGTCATGAGGCCTGAAATGCTTTTTCAATGCCCTCCCCCAACCCCATTTTCTAAAAGAGTCTGAACTCCTAACAGGCACAAACTATTTGGGAGGCTGTGTTTACCAGCACCTGACATCATTTCCTAAGTTCATTTTGACACTGACTTTTAATCAACAGGATGGTGATTGAATAAGCCTGTCGGATGTTTTACTAAAATTTTAAAAAAGGAATATATTAAGAGCACGCAAAAGTACATTGATTGTGACTACAAAGATATATAATTAAAAAGTATAAATCAAGGGCTGCTATTTTACACTTGACTTCAGTGATTTTGAACACTTGCGGCCTAGTTGTGTGTTCACTGTTAAGAATATGATTTTATGTGTTTAGAGTAAATCTGCTATAAGCAATTTTATAGTTTAATGAAAATAATTATAGTTTGAGTGGTATGAAGTGTATCTGATGTTCCTTCCCCAGAATTAGCTGTGATATAAATTATCATGATTTATTATAGTTATTCTCATGGTTATGTGTTTGTAGTGGATTCCAGCTAGTAATGATGATTCTAAAATTACAAAGAATAGCATTTCCAGCAATTTTTCCTCCAATATCATCTGTAATTTCTTCACAGAATTGATATGATTTCAACTGTGGTACAGTATGTGCTACTGCTAAGATGGCATTATTGTGCTGTCATTTTGACAGCTTACTTTAATTTACACCATTTGGTGGAAGAATACATTTTTAAATCTTTCTTAATATATCACATGCCACTGTTGCTACTTTCTCTCTACTTTTTCTAGTCTATCAAATGATAATGCCATACCCTGATGCACAGCCATGTAAACCACAACTTAAGCAAACTATTTACAGTAGGCTTTGACTACAGTCTCATTTTTTGTTACACTCTGTTCTTTATTTTTGCCATTTTCTTCTGTTTGTCAAAAGTCATAAGCTTTCAATGTCTTAAATGTCTTTCCCTGAGAAAATGACAGTGTATTAAGCTTTATCCATGGTCTCTATATGCTTGAGTGCTTGCTATGGACAATAAATCCCTTGGTGATAATACCATTTGGGTTACTTAGGATCACAAAGTTGTAGAGTCAAAGCATTGCGGAGTTGGAAAGATTCTTAGACATCAGTTCATGCAAACTCTTCATTTTACGGAAGGGAAACTGACACTTCACTTGGGAAGTAAAACATTTTCCCCAAAATCACACAGTGAATTGATAACAAATCATGTCACAGGCCCCTGGGACTTTGAAAGCCAAGTCAATAGATCAAACTACTCAGCTTTCTCAGTACTGGTAAGGTTTGTCTACCAAGGACCCAGGGAAGCCCAAGAGGAAGTTCTGACCCTAACTCTTTACCATTGCACTTTGAGTGTACCCTGTTTATGGAAAATAAAGGAGAAGAGTCACACAAGATTTTCAGGAACGGCTGTTCTATTCTACATACTTAGAGGGAACATTCAAATTAGTGAATTCAGAGGCAGCTAGGTGGCACAGTGGATAGAGCTCTGGCCTTGGAGTCAGGAGGACCTGAGTTCAAAACTGGCCTCAGACACTTGATACTTACTAGCTGTGTGATCCTGGGCAAGTCACTTAACCTCGATTGCCTCACCAGAAAGCAAAACCAAAAAAACAAACAAGCAAATTAGTGAATTCATAGATCCATGAATATGTCTTTAAGCTATAGGTATACTACTTGAGCTCCAGAAAAAATGGGCATAGAATTCACCAATCATTCCTCTAATCCTTAGTCCTTGGGGGTTTATTATCTTACAGTTAGGTCTACATTTCAGGACACATATATTGAATGTTAGGACATTATAAACAAATCTAGCCCAGGCTAAAACGTGTGTGGGGTATTCATGGAGGACTAGCATCTCTGGTGTGAGGACTTACCAAGCCCTTTTCAGGACTCACCAAGCCCTTTTCAGGACTCTCATCTACAGGTGCCCACCTGTCACCCAGCTCTCACCTGTGTCTCTAAGAAGCCATAGCATGTGCAGCAGCCACACCCCAGTAAACTATCTCAGCAGATGGGCTAAACCAGGTTGAAAGTAACCGACAGACCTTGAACCTTTCAATGGGTTGGGGGATGTCTACCCCAAGCACATGAAGAATTTCCCTGGTGGAATGGGCAGATGAGAACAATTTGTCCAATGGACCATGCAGGCAGTGGTAGCAGGTATCATAGAGCACTTAGAGCTTGGTCAGACAATGAAGATGCCAATGTCATTCACTGCATCATGGGACATTGCCTGTCATTTTAACTTTTATCTTGCCACTGGACTTTAATGAGTCTAGAAGAGAGAATGAGGCTAATGACTTTGTGCAAAATGTAGCGGATACAGATGCACTAAGAGCAGTAGTCACAACCCTGCACATAGGTGGCTCAGGGCATAGGGTCATATCACTAGACTGAAGCAGCAGTGAGATTCAAAAGCACCCTGGGTGTCTAGCTATTTTTAAGGATCACTTTGCTTACTTCCTGGCACAAGGAAGGGTCTAGAAAAGTTGCCCTAAAAACTGTCCCACCCTGGACTGCTTATAATGGCAGGTAACAGGCATTTAATGCTGCCCTGGCATTTAGCAGACTATGTCATTGTAAAAAGAGACAGACATGGGCAGCTAGGTGGCACAGTGGATAGAGCACCAACCTTGAAGTCAGGAGGATCTGAGTTCAAATCCGGCCTCAGACCAAATACTTGACACTTACTAGCTGTGTGACCCTGGGCAAGTCACTTAACCCCAATTGCCTAAAAAAAAAAAAAGAAAGAAACACAGGAGGTGAGAGTGATAAAGGTGCAGAGTACTGGACTAATCATAGACTTATCCTCTCTAAGGTAAACATTCAAATTCAACAAAAGCAGCAGCCCCAAAGCAAAATAACTATCAGGACACTAAATGGCCAACAGATTAGAGTGCTTCTCTAGGTGTGCACAGCTTAGTATTGACCTGGAAGAAAAGCTGAGTTAACACAGTTAGCAACAGTGGAACAGAAAAGAGGGGGCAGCTTTCACAGATTTGGTGCACAGCATGGCATTTGCTCATCTGGGCCAGAGTATTTGGAAACATCAGGATTGGTTTGATGAAAATGATGAGAAAATTCAGAAGCTACTACACGTAAAACACGGACTCTACAGTGTTTACCAGCAGGACAGTTCATCTGTCTCTAAGAAGGCAGTGTTTAACTCAGTCAAAAGTAAAGTGTGAGTGAAGCTTAGAGAGATACAGGATTCTTGGCTCAGTAAGGTGAGATTCAGTTTTACACTGATAGCAATAATCCAAAGCACTTCTGTGATGCTCTGACGGCTACTTATGGACCAAAAGATCTCTGGTGGATCTCAACGACTCAATGCTGATGGAGCCATACTAATCACTGATAAGGACATGATCCTGAAGAGATGGGCTGAACAATTCCAGAGTATTCTCAACAGATCATCATCAAGCAATGCTTAAGCCACTGACTGTATACTTCAGGTTGAAGTTAATCCCTCTCTAGCCAAATTTCCAACAGAAGAGGTATTGAATACTATTAAGGTTCTCTTGTGTGGCAAAGACCCTGCACTGATTCCATTCCCAGCAGATATCTTCAAGACAGGGGGGTCCGCTTCTCATACAGAAGCTGACTGAAATCTTCCCGGGTTACATGGCAAGAGGAGGTTATTCTCTAGATCAAGTATGCCTCCATTGTCCATCTCTATAAAGGAAAAGGAAACAGGTTGTTCTGTGATAATCACAAGGAGGTCATTGCTGGCAAGGTTCTTGCCAGAGTCCTCCTAAATTGACTGATCCTTCACAAGGAAGATGGTCATCCATCCAAGAGCCAGTATGGCTCCAGAAAGAGCCTGAAGAATGGTCAACATGGTGTTTGCTGGCTGACAACTCCAGGAGAAATTTTACGAACAGAACAGAGGTCTGAACACAATGTTAATCAACCTTACCAAGGCCTTTGATGCTGTCAGTTCTGAGGGCTTGTGGAAGATTATGGTGAAATTTGGTTGCCTGGAGAAATTCTTCAGTATTGAATGCCAGTTTCATGATGGCATGCCTGCATGGATTCTGGATAATGGAGTATGCTATTACACTTTCCCAGCCATGAATGGAGTGAAGGAGGGTTGGGTGCTTGCTCCCATGCTGTTTAACATGGTATTTTCCACAATGTTGTCTGATGCCTTCAACAAGGACAAAAATGGCATCAAGGTCAGCTATCATATTGATGGCAAACTATTTCACTTGAAAAGGCTGCAAGTCAAGGCTAAAATGGAGGGAGAGTTGGTACACAACATTTTGTTCACAGGTAATTGTACATCAATGCAGTCTCTGAGGCTGAGATGTAACAGAGCATGGATCAATACTCTGCTGTTTGTGCTAATTTTGGCCTGACAATTAGCACCAAGAAAACAGAGATTTTCTACCAGCCAGCACCACATCATCTGCACATGAAACCACTAGTTACAGCAAATGGAGAAATTTTGAATGCAGTAGATAAATTAACTTATGTTGGCAGTAATACTGGGGCCCAAATACTCATAAATTGGAATAGGGGGTGGAAGGAGGTCCACCCCCTATTCCAATTTATGAGTATTTGGGCCCCAGTATTTCAGAAGAAAGCTTTATTAAAAAAAAATAAAATTCCTGGGCATGGTGGAACATTCTGGTCCCTGTGGTTACCGGTGAGGTTGGGGCTGGTGGATCTCTTCAGCTCAGGAGTTCTGAACTTCAGTGGACTAGGTCAACTTTGTGTCTACACTAAGTTCAGAATCAATGGGGTTAAGGCCCTAGGATGGCGGCTGTCAGAAGAAGTTATCCAATAGGTGTAACAGGACGACTGAAGAGATAATGCCCTAGGAAGAGAAGCGACATCAATGGTATTAAATGCTGCATAGAGGACAAGGATGATGACTGAGAAAAAGTCTCATGATGTAGCACTTAGTCATTGGTAAGCTTGGAAACAGTAGTTTTAGTTGGGTGGTAGGATTTGAGAAGAGAATACATTGCAAGGAAGTAGAAGAAACAAATGTGGAGATTCCAGGAATTTTACAATGAAACCAAAGGCAGATATAGGATAAAGTCTGAGGAGATATCAAGATCATGGGAAAGTTCTTTGGTGATGGATAAGACATCAGCTTGTTTTAAGTAAGGAAAAGACAATAGACAAGGAGAAACTGAGTTTGTTGAATTAAATTTCCTTTTACCCTGTACTTTTTGTACCAATTAGTTGTAAAAATTTAAAAAAACTAACAGGTATTTTCTAATGATCTAATTTTTCATAGTTAATACACCAGCCTACATGCTTGTGTGCTACTAGTTATAATTATAATTATATAATTAGTTATAATATATAATTAATATGCCATATTGAAGCTAATCATCCTAATGATTGCAGAGCAATCCCTTTGCATCAAGCAATTTTCTTTCTTACACACCTTTCCATTACCTTACAAATCAGAGAAATTTATAAGCTGATTGGTTTCCCCTCTGTGAAATAATAGTAACTAACAATTATATAATGCTTTAAGGTTTGTGAAGCACCCTAAAAATATTTTCTCATTTGATCCATTCAACCAATGGTATCAAACTCAAATTGAAATGTGTACATAAAGCTTCCCGCAGGCTATCAACAGTTTTAAAATGTGATATTATCCAAGTTTTATTGTATTTTGTTTTGTTAAATATTTTGCAATTCCATTTAAATCTGGTTCAAGTTACACTCAAGAGTATTGTAGGCCTCATTCAGCTCATGAACCTTTTGTTCGACAACCCTCCTCTCAACAATCCTTGAGGCAGGTACTATTATTATTACTGTTTTCCTGAAGAGGAAACTAAGGCTGAGGGAGGTTAGGTGATTTGCCCACAGTTACACAACTAGTAACTTTCTGAGGCAGGAATGACACTAAGCTCTTCTTGGTTCCAACATTCTATCCACTAAGCTGTCAAGGTGCCTATAACTGCATATATGAACTCTTCAACCATTTGGATTAGTCTATTCAGTTCAGTCGATCAACAATCATTTATGAAGCACCTAAGACATGCCAGGTACTGTGCTGAGGCAGAGAATACAAATACAATTGTGTAATAGTAGTAACCTTTGTTAGTAACCCGGCAATTCAATCCAAATGGCTGAAGTAAGTGTGCACATATAGATGTAGCTTAGATAGAAGAAAGGAACTGAGAGGATATGAAGATGTCAGTGCTTCACGGAGAAAATAAATTGGTATAAATCATTAACCATAAAAGCATTAGCTCCTCATTCTAAATAGACATATTACACCAGATTGACATATCAGTCCTGTTAGTCAATTGTCAGAACTATTTCTAGGATTAAGCATGGCTCAGATCTTAAGGACAAAACTTTAAAATCATTTCAGTGTTGGTTAATGCGATGATTTTTCTTTCTTTAGTAATCACCTAATCTGTAAGTGAAAATGTCATAAATTGATAAAGACTGTCACATAATATTTGATATTAAAATCTGGGTTGGGAATGTGTGAAATTTCTTTTTTTTTTCCTTTGCTTCACATCAACTGGGAAATGAAAGCCACACACACACATGGGACATACACATAGCAGATAGATAAATTTCCATTTGCATAATCTGCTTTTCAAATTTTTTTTCTTTTTATCTTTAGAAAATATCTGGAAAATAGAACCCATATGTCCTACCCCCATGAAATGAAGAGACAGGATATCTGCTAGCAACAAATGTTAATCCCTCTGAGATTAACTCCATTTGGTCATATATACACACACACACATACATGTATATGTATATGTATAATACATATATGTGTGTATATATGTGTATACACATATATATCCACACTTATATAGACATATATTATGTATGTGTATATGTGGGGGGGGTGAGTGTGTGTGTGTGTGTGTGTGTGTATGTATGTGTGGGTGTGGGTGTGTATAGTTTGTACATAGTTCCTTGTCTGTTGCCACTCTATTGGACTATGTACCCCTTGAGGGTAAAGACTTTCCCCTCTCCCTTCTCTGCATCCTCACAGAAATACAAAGCTCAGTACCTGGAATATGGTAGGCACTTAATAAATGCCTGTTGACTTGGCTTGGTTAATCAGTTACCTGTGGAGGTTGAGGAAAGGCTCTATATCAAAATCCTGATGAATTTCTCATAGAGAGAAATATTTACTGCATGAGCTATAAAGGAAGTATATTAACACTCCCACCACCAGGTTTCTAGTCATTCCAGATTCTGAGTTTCTAATTCCCACATTTCATACACTTGGCATGCCAGGCAGTGTGTTACATGCTGGGGAGCAGCATTAATTGATCAGCATAGCTTTATAATGAAAGAATGATGAGAATATTCAGAAAACTGAGTTGTTTATATGTTTTACAGAAGATAGTTTCTACTTGTGCTTCTGTGGCGTGATTTCATAGGATATTTAATAATTCATGTGCCAAAGCTGTTTTTTTCTATTTTAATCAGAAAGACAGCAGTTTGAATTTTGTCAATAAGACACCTATAAAGTTTTGAAGTTTCCAGTTTGGGGAAATATCATGCATGTCAGAAAATTCCATATTTATGTGGTTATGGAGCATTTGCTGATGACTGAAGTCTGACTCCAGTACATTTCTGTCACCCCAAGTTAGCTTCAGATCCCCCCACCAATGCAACCTTTTGATCACTGAACAAAAAAAAAGGTGATATGAAATAAGAAATTTCCAAATTTCCGTTGGGGTCCACTGTTTTGCCCAAGTTCATCTAATTCCTCAATTCCTTTAATTCCATCGTTATTTTTTTAAAAGTCAATACATCAACATGAATTTTCATTTATTGATTTATTTGTTAGTTAGTTAGTTAGTTAGTTTGTTTGTTTATTTAGTTATTTTTGGTTAGGCAATGGGATTAAGTGACTTGCCCAGGGTCAGCTAGCGTTATGTGTCTAAAGTAGGATTTGAACTCAGGTCCTCCTGAATCCAGGGCCAGAGCTCTATCCATTGTGCCACGTAGCTATTCCCAACACGCATTTTTAAACCCCTATTATGTGTTAGTCACATGTTCTACAGGAGCTAAGGATAGATACAAAATATGAAAATTACCTTTAGTGATCTCATTTTCACAATAATGGTAGCTAGCATTTAGAAAGTGCTTTAAGGTTTGCAAAAGCACTTTAAAAATATCGCAATTTATCTTTACAACCCTGAGAAGTAGGTATTAATATTATCTTTATTTTACAGATGAGGAAACTGAGATTCATATAAATTAAGTGACTTGCCCAGGATCACATAGCTAATACTATAAATATCTAAAGCCAGAATGGGAATTGTCTTCCTGATTTCAGGCCCAGGCTCTATCCACTGCACCATCTAGATGCCTCCCAGTGCTGTCTCTAGGAAATGAGAGACCACAACATGTTGCCTTAAGTACTGGTTACTGTAAGGAAGAATCCACCTCCTAATTTTCACAGATTTATTGTCGCCTAACTAGTAGTATTTCGTGTATATTTAAACTTTGTATGCCATTTGATGAAGGAGGAGACAAAGGTGGCCAGTACACAGGCTAGTTAAGCAGTTTGGGATAAAATAAGAGCTGATCTAAAACTTTTCTCTGTTTGCAAGGATGTGATTATCACTTCTCTGAATGCACTGGGCACTTTTGTGCTTCCTGAGATCAATCATGAAATCCCCAAATAATCTAAAAACTATTCTTACAGTATTTCTAACCCTTTAGAATCCAGCAAGTAATGGGAATTTTCTGAAAAAAAAGTCTGTCTTCATGAGATTTCCTGCTCAGTTTCTACCCCAAATAGGCTTCAATGCTTATCTGATCTGAACAGAACTGTCAAGTCTTCTGAATTTTGCCCATCAGTCACTAGGTGATTCATTCTCTGACATTATGAAGCCAAAATAAAATTGGGTACTGTTGAGGAAAAAATATAACTTTTCATCCCCCTTTTCTTCACTGTTTAATATTTTTTTTTCTAACAATGGCACATTTAAAGTCATATGACCTTTGGTCACCCAATTCTTTTTAAGTGGATTGCCCTATAACCATACTTCTTACATCAAAAAGTTTGGATTATTTCTGTAATTTCTCTTTTATAATTATCAGGTATTCTTTACCTTATTAGATGAGAAGGAAATATGACTAAATAGCATGCAGAAGAGTGTAGGACTCAGAGCCAGGAGAGCCATGAATTCAAACTCTACCTCTGTGACACTGTCTATTTGGCCTAAGGCAAGCCAATTAACCTTTAACCAATCAAAACAAGCAAACATTAACTGTGCTTTCTCTGTGCAAAGCTGTATGACTGGTATCTGTATTAGGGATATAATGGAAAAAGAAACAAACAAACAAACAAAAAATAATTCCTGCTTTCAAATCTCTTGTGGTCTACTGGGAGGAATCTACACGTAAACAGGTAAGTGTAAATGTATAAACATGATCAGGGAGATTGAGCCCTTGCAACTAAAGGGATTCAGAAAGGTTTCACTTAGGAAGTTTGCTCACTTGCAAAATAAGGGTAATAATACTTACAATACCTAATTCACAGGGCTATTTGTGAAGGTAATGTACAGAGTGTCCCAAAAGTCTTAGTGCAGCTTCAAGCTTCAACTTGATTAAAAATGAACTAAGACTTCTGGGATACTCTATATAAATTACTTTGCAGATCTTAAAATGCTATGAGGTCATCTATTAATCACTATTATTCATCCCTTTTTGTCAACTTTTGTCATGAATTTCAAAGAGAGATGATTTGAGTGCTTTTTTATGTTTAATGTTCTCTGGACTATTTCACATGTCAATAAAAAAACTTTTTTTATAACTGAAAATGTATTAGGATATAAGCTTATTTTCTATAGGCTCACCTGTAGTAGCAGTAGCAGCAGCAGCAGGAGCAACAGTAGAAGTAGAAGTAGTAATAGTAGTAGTAGTAGTAGTAGTAGTAGTAGTAGTAGTATAGAAACTTATTTTCATCTTATCCAATTAAGTTTAGGCAGAAACATAAAAACAGTTCTGGAATGAGTCACTATCCTGATAACATTCTTTTTATATTTAATATTCTCTGGACTGATGATCAGTATAGAATAACTTCTTTTTGTAGCTCAATAAATGTATAAGCATGTCTTCTGCAGAGTTTCAGAAAGTGTCCTTAGTACAAGTTTCTCTAGTGGCTCTCTGGTCCCTCTCCTGAAAAAACCCTCACTTGATCGTTCTATTGGTGCTAACTATTATCCTATTTCTCTTCTGCCTTTTATAGCTAAACTCCCCAAAAAGGCCATCTACAATAGGTGCCTCCGCTTTCCCTCCTCTCATTCTCTTCTTAACCCCCTTACAATTGTTTCCAGCCAAAGCGTTCTACCAAATCTGTTCCCTCTGAAATTATTAATGATCTCTTAGCTGCCAAATCCAATGTGTTTTTTTCTCAATTCTCATTTTCCTTGACCTCTCTGCAGTCATTGGCAATATTGATCACTCTTTCCACCTTGATACTCTTTTGTCTCCAGGATTTCAGGACGCTACTCTCTACAGGTTTTCCTTCTACTTATCTGACCACTCGTTGTTGGATCCTCTGAAAGATCCTCTCTCTCATCTTTGGTGTCCCTCAGGGTTTTATTCTGAGTCCTATTTTCTTCTTCCTCTATACTACTTTGCTTGATAATTTCATCTGCTCCCATAGATTTAATTACCATATTTATGCTGATGATTCTCAAATCTACCCTTCCTGCCCCAGTCTCTGCTGACCTCCAATCTTACATCTCCAACTGCCTTTCCGACATCTTGAACTCCATGTCCAGTAGACGTCTTAAACTCAATATGTCCAAAATAGAACTTATTATCTTTATTATCTTACCCCTAAACTCTCCACCCCCTCCAAACACACACACACACACACACACACACCTTTCCTATTACTATAGAGGGCAACTCCATCTTCCCAGTCCCTCAGGCTGGTAACCTAGGAGTTATCCTGGCTTCCTCATTATCTCTCACCTCCATATCTAAGCTGTTGCCAAAGCCAACCTTTGCAACATCTCTCTAATACATCCCTTTCTCTCCTCTGACATTGCCACCACTCTAGTGCAGGCCTTCATCACCTCATGCCTTGATTACTGAAATAGGCTGCTGGTGGGTCTGCCTGCCTCTAGTCTCTCCCCACTCCAATTCATTCTCCATTCAGCTGAAAGTGATTTTCCTAAAATGCAAGTCTGATCATATTACCCCTTGCCCCCACTCAATAAACTCTAGTGGCTTCCTATTGCCTCCAGGAACAAATACAAAATGCTATGTTTGGCATTTGAAGCCCTTCATAATATAGCCCCTTCCTACTTGTCTAGTTTTCTTACACCTTACTCCCCAACATGTGTTCTTTGATCTGGTGACACTGGCTTCTTGGCCATCCCATGAACAAGACAGTCCATCTCTCAGCTCCAGGTATTCTCTCTGGCCGTCCCCCATGCCCGGAGTGATCTCCCTCCTCCACTCAAACTACTGACCTCCTTGGCTTCCTTTAAGTCCCAACTAAAATCCTACCTCCAACAAGAAACCTTCTATAATCCCTCTTAATTCCAGAGCCTTTCCTCTGTTAATTAATTCTGATTTATCCCATGTACTGTAGCTTGATTTGAATATATTTGTTTGCATGCTATCTCCCCAATTACAGTGTGAGTTTCTTGAGGGCGGGGACTGTCTTTTGTTTCTTTCTTATCCTCAGTGCTTAGCACAGTGCCTGGCATAACAGCACTTAATAAATGTTTATTGAATTGAATTGATATGTACTTCATCCTGTTTCCACATGATTCTTTTACTTCTGCTAGACCTCTGTATTTTGAAAGCTTTTCATTTCATAAAACTGGGAGAATATGACTATTTGGTATGGCAAAATCTATTGATCTATTTTTTTTTAATTTTATGGATCAATCTTATGGCTAGGCAATTGTGGATAACATTTTGGTCTGTGAGGATGACTTAATTCCAGCTCAGTTTATTGATTTAGGTCACTGTGATATTTTAAAGTTTTTATTTGTAGTATGGGGATTTGTCATGTATTAGTTCATGAAAGGCAAAAAGCTTCCAATTCTAGTCTTGGTATCATGTCTTTCTAGGTATTCGATAGGTGCTCAATTTTTGCAGCAGAAAGTGATAGGTTGCCCAGTCTCCAATATTTCCTTGTATAATTTACATTTATCACTAAATCTAGGATCTTTAAAAATAACACTCCTGTAATTTTTGGAGGTGATGATCTGAGTAACCATCAAAAACACCTGTGATTCCAAGAACAAATCTACATGATTCAGCCATTTGTTCAATGCTTTTTTGTCAATTTGTTGGCTGCTTTTGACTCTTAGTCATTCCATAGGTTCTTTTTGGAGGTAAGCCAATGAAGGTTACATTCAATCAATCTAATGACATACCTTTACTATTGCTTGGTAAAGTGATGTCTGCTTTTTGCTAAAGTATTATTGTAGTTTATTACCTCTTTGCCACATGTTCTAAGAATATCTATCAATCACCTTCCTTTTCTTGTGAGGTGTTAACCTTTCTATACCTGGATTAGGGTGATGAGCCCTGTGTTTTGTTAATATATTAAGGGATTTTGCTAAGGTATTTTCCAAATCCCTTTCGCCCATTTTATAATTCCAAAGGTATGCACTGATTTACGTGTGTTCTTCAAATTCAGTTTTTATTACAGAATGCCAATCTATTAATATATTTAGTCACACTTTCTACTTGATATCTTTATGGTCAATATTTCTTACCTTGACATTTAGATATCATTGGAGAAAGATTCCATGAAATAAAAGATTTGTTTTTGTTTTTGTTTTTTTTTTCTGGGGGTGGGATATTTTAATGAAGGCATATAATAATAATAGCTATTGTTTATATGTCACTTTAAGGTTTACAAAGCACATATGATGGTATCAAAATATACCAAGTGATTATTAAGAGGTTTGGGCACAACTGCTTTTTTGATTTGAAAGTCATACCTAGGGGCAGCTAGGTGGCACAGTAGATAGAGCTCTGGCCTGGGAGTCAGGAGGACCTGAGCTCAAATCTGACCTCAGACACTTGACACTTACTAGCTGTGTGACCCTAGGCAAGTCACTTAACCTCAGTTGCCTCACCAAAAAACAACAACAACAACAAAAAAAAAAAACCCTGAAAGTCATACCTAGCTTTATATAGGAAAGATACTACTGCTGCTGCAATTTCTCCTTCATTCTCGAAGAGGACTGTGACGTCAAGGAGTGGAAGCCATGACACGAAAGTGAATTGGATTGAAGTGAGGGAGGGCTGTGCAAAGTCACCAGTCTCACTTTCTCTTCCAGAGCCATCTGGATCCAGTGGCCAGATATAGATCAGGATGATTAGAGATAGCCCAGGATGCAGTGGGGGACCTTGGCCTTTTCAAACTAAGGTTTTAACACCTCTCAGTTTGACTGAGTCAAAGCCTATTCAGTGAAAGATGATACCAAATTTAAGGCTAAACAGAATTATACTAAACTTAAACTGTCTGCCTGAAAAAAGGAATGTTTCATATGAATTGTTTTTGGCAACATTGTTTTAGTGACATATCTTTAAAAAAATAAAAAGATTTTTTTGTTTGGTTATTAAGTGCTCTTAGCATTCCCACTACAATTGGGTACATTTTATGTAATTACACTATGTAAGTCAAGAGTGGGGCATCATCATCCTTAACCTCATTCAGGCCATTGCTAGCAGAAAATGTCAGATATAACTGAGTGACTACCACAATGTAAAATTAAGACACACTTTAAAATAAACTGTCTGGTTTGTTTTTGCAATGATAAAATACATTTTTTTTGTCATTTCATCCCACCTACTATCATTAAAATATAGGACACAAGTAGTAAAAGGCAAAGTAAATATGCACATATCTTTACACCATGTAGTGAAGCTATAAATCTCACTCTTTGATAACAGCTGTACTCTAGCAATCATTTGAGTCATACAGCTGCCACAACAATATCAGATTTTATAGTTAAAAAGCAGTCAAAACTTTAATGTTACAGGGGAGGTCGATATATACTGTGCTATAAATAAACATTATCTAATGAAGAAGTGAAACATGTTTATTTTTTCTTTGGCAGAGCATTGAATGCCATATATCTGTCTCACTGCAAGCTGCCATAATAGCAGGCATTATACTTGAGCATCTATAACAAAAAAGTCTCCACTTACACTAATTAGGTTAGGTTTCACTGAATGACACGAATGCTTGAAAAACCCTGTCTAGCAGGCAAACTTTCATTCTTTACCTCTTTTATAAAGCCCTTTTTTGTTGTTGTTGTTTTAAACGTTCTTTGGCATGTCAGCCTCACTTATATTTGGAGAGATTTGGCGTTTTCTCTTTCCATATGCTTTAAACTTGCGGGTTTGATTGGCAGAGGAGAGAGGAATGCGCAGTATGGTCAAACTCACTTTGGCAAATGTTTAAGACTAAAATGAATAGCTCCATAGAAATCTCATTCAAAGCCATATGATCTCAATCTAAAGATGGCACTGTGGTACCCCTTCGATCTCCTCCTTTCTGTTGTGTGGGATGTGGTTTAGTGAATGGATATGAAACCTGTCAATACACAGAGTTAACTCTCTGCACACATCTTGATTAATTTTAGCGCCCCTCTGAGAGAGAGAAGGGGGAGGTACAGATACTTATACAAAAGATATAAGAGGAGAATTTCAGAAGGCTTCTGAAAAGGTGAGGCTGAACCAATTCCTCTACCCTACTGTTGTAAACTAAGATGTTTAAAATCAATGAAGAAGAAAAAAAAATGAGACTTTCCCTTCCCACTTGGCTAAAGATTGTTATGTCCAATTGCTTGGCTAAAGAGTATAAACACAATTTCCATCTTAACCTGACCCCAAAAGTTTTAAAAAAGGTGCCTTTAAGGGGTTTGCTTTTATACCCTTCACATCGTATTTACCTGGCAGAAAACTGCTAAGTACCAAACCAGCTTTCTTAGCTTAACTACTGCCATCCGATTTTCTAGCATTATAGGTACATTTAAGATGAATAAACCCACTTAAAGAAATGTGTTTTTCCTTTCTCTGCATCTGAAATAGACACAAATTTAATCTGAGACTCCTACATGGCCAATAAGCACCCAATCCATCAATAAATTATGTGTCTGCTCCTAAACATGCCCCAAATTAAACTGGGCAAGTATATATGACAACAGGAGAATCATATAGTATAAATTATTTGACCAACAAGACTCAACACTACTTCTCTAAATAGAGGGACCCACCTCACTGACTATATTGCACTATAATTGCCTCTAGAGAAGAAAATCAGCTTTTCTTACCCCACTCGATCCTGGACCCATTTGGTCACAAACATACGAAGGGTATATACTTATCTATATATCGAAGCATCTAAGTAGCAGAGTTGATAGAATGCTGGCTCTAGAATTATGAAGACTCAATTTCAAATCTGGCCTCAGATACTTAAGAGCTATGTGATTATGGACAAATCACTTAAATGCTGTCTGCCTCAGTTTCCTCAAAAGGAATAATGGTTGCAGCTGCCTCCCAGGGGTATTGGGAGGATCAAATAAGATAATATTTGTAAAGCACTTACCATAGTATTTGGCACAAAGTAGGCTGCTATAAATGCTTGTTTCTTTCCTCCCTTATGTGATTTGATTAAATGTTCTTCATTCATCACTGCAAACTGGGCTCACCCCTAACATACATCAGATGCTGATATCTTCTTGACCAGTTATGTTTTTGTAGAGTACGTAAAGGTACTATTGCTTACTCCTTGGTCCACAAAACATTGTTTCTCTCCACTTACAAGATGCCTGTGCATAGGGACTTGCTCCACAATCTTTCTTATAAAGTACATAGTACAATGCCATGAATAAATGGGCCCCTAAAAGATATGGGATAATGATAATGATATCTATCCTTGAGATAGATAGAGATATAGATATATTGCTACTTACCAGGGACATAAAAGAATTAATGTACAATGGGCCAGATTCAGCATGTAACTAAGGAAACTGGCATTTTTAAAAGGTTTTAAACTCTTCTAGCCAAAAGTTAACATTTACTGCCCTATTATGGTCATTTTGGGAGACTTTAATTACTGGGAAGAGTTAATGCGGCATTCAAAGTTGCCTTTCTCATTGTATTGAGAGGTAGAATGGGATATCAGAAACATCTCTGGACCTGAGGTCAGTGAATTATAGAATCTAAGATTTGAGAGCAACCTCGGAGGTCCATTAATCCAACACAGCCCTGAAGAGAAATCTCCTCTTCTCCATCCCTAAAACATCATCTATCTTCTATATAAAAAGTGCTTTGCTATCTACAAGGGCCACCCAATCTACATTAAGACTAATAAAATCATTTAGAAGTTTTTTTCCATAAATTAAACTCAAAATAAACTCCTACAACTTCTTTTCTCCTCATTCTTCCCTCTGGAACCAAGGAAAACAAATGTAATTCCACCACCACCACATGCCAATATTTCAAAAACAGTAATCACGTTCAGACTAAGTATTCTCTTGTCTGGGCTGAACAGCCCCAGTTCCTTTAATCCTCATTTGGCCTGGTTTCCAGTTTTGATATCATCCCAGTCATTCTCAACGAGATGGCCTCCATTTTGTCAAAGCTTTCCTTACCCAGAACTGAACACAATATTCCAAATATGGTCTATCAAAGATGCCCCCTCATTCCACACAACATGCTTACATTAATGCAGCCTAAGATATGTTAGCTTTGGTTCCCATGTTATGCTGTTAGCTACTGATGGACTTGTAGTCCACAAAAATATCCAGATTTTTTTACATGAAGGGTCAATCTGGCAATTCTATTGCCTTTGAAATCCTGTATTTGTAGAATTGATTTGTAGAAACCACATGTAAGACTTTATATTCAACTTTATTAAATGTCATTTCATCAAATTTAGCCCAAGGTTCCAGTACTTTGAGTTCTTTTTGGCATCATGACCCTGTCTCCAATAGGATTTCTATTCTTCCTAAATTATTAGTATATATAAATCCAATAACTGCATCATTTTCCCATTGTCCAATTGTCCAAATTGACCTAGATGGTGAAAGACAAATCCCAGGCAAACTTGACTAAAGAAATAGCTGGGCAGTGCAGTGGATAGAGAGATAGCCCTGAAGTCAAAAAGATCCAATTTCAAATCTGCTCTTAGACACTCACAAGCTGAGTGACCCTAGAAAGTCACTGAACCTCTGCTTTCATTTCTTCATCTGTAAAATGGGAATAATAATAGCATCTACCTCATATAGTTGTTGTGAGGATGAAATGAAATAATTTTTTAGCACTGTGCCTGGCACTATGTAGGCAGAGGTGGTAGGTACTATATAAATGCTCATTCCCTTTCTTTCCCCCCACCACCATCCCCATCAAATATTTCCCTCACGTTATATTTTAATACATTAATCACTTATCTCTGGTCATTCAACCATTTTTAATCCTTCTAACCATGCAATTATCCATCTCACAGTTTTCCATCTTTTTTCACCAAAATAGCTGGATAGACTCTGTCAAGATAGACTTATACTGGACCCCACTCATGAGCATCTGAAATAGGACAAATGCTCTATGATTTTGGATATCCAGGACTAAAGGGCGAGACTCTTGAGCTTGAGAAGAGGAAGGTAAGGAAAACCAGAGATTTTATTGGAGAGAAATAGTGAAATCCTGAGAAAGACCCCCAAAGAAGTTCCCAAATATTAGTTTCCTGGAATAAGAGGCAGGATGCCTAATTTAGAAGAAACTTAACATGTAAAAAAGTTGAGGTCATTTCTCACATATATAATAATGATATTCCATTATATTCATATACCATAAATTGGTCAGGCATTCCTTAAATTATGAGCATTCTCTTAATTTCTAGTTCTTTCTCTACTCGGGCAATAGATATGTATGTGTTTGTACACACACACACAGATAGATGTAGATATGTAGTGATGGTGGTATCACTGGGTCAAAGGGTATAAGTGATTTAGTGACTTATGGGGCTTAGCTACATTTTGCTCTCCAGAAAGGTTGTATTGATTCACAATTAAACCAACAGTACATTAATATGCCGATTTTTGCACAGCCCTTGCAATATTTGCCATTTTCCTTTTAAAGTGAAAAATTTTAGAAGAATAGAAGAGCTGAGTTAAGGGGGCAAGAGGCACAAGCAGTCAAGTTAACAGCTTCTTAATAACCCAGGTTCAAAACTGTAGGAACACATTTAGTTTTCCGTTTTCCCTCAACCCCTATCACCAATCATTTGTCACATCAGATCAATTCTACCTAAAAAGCTTCTCTCACATTTATCCTCCACTTCCTTCACCATATTCACTCACAAGGGCACTACTCTGACATGTTATGTAAAACAGATTTTTTTTATAAAACTGTAATGTTTTCTTCTTTTTATAAACATAGATTTACAGTGAAACTAGGCCCTTAGCACCTCTCACCTAGACAATTGTGTCAGCATCTTAAATGACCTCACTGCCTCCAGTGTCTTCTTTCCTCTCCAGTTCATATACCGAGTCCCAATGTCTGCCATGAATTTGCTTGGGCAAATAAATCACTTAGCTTCTGTGAATTTTCATTTACTCAAATGTTTAAAATGGAAGGGAAAAAAGGAATAATATTTGCACTAACAACCTCACAGAGAGGTGAGCATCAAAGGAGACAAGGCAGACAAAATGCTTTGGACACTGTAAGTTACTATGCAGATATAAATTAACGTTACTATTTTTATTTCTAAGGAGTGTTTTACACGCTGCAAGAACCTGGCTCAAAGTAAGGAAACTATGTGAGGCTTTTCAGATGCAATGAACTACAAAGTTTGTTTCCCTCTTCATAGTCTGATGATTCTGAATCAACATACAAGTAAAAAGAAAAAGAAATTACTCTCTTTCGGTTGGCTTTCTGGATAGCTACCAATTGTAGTGATGACCTTGAAAGGAATATGATCTTCCATGAGCTTGATGTACTAACATAACAACAGAGAGGATGAGGCGGCCATAGGGATTGGAATGGGGAGAGGAGAGGGGTAAAGGGAGGCATGGAGGATAAGGGTGCTGCTTACCAAAAACCAATTCCTTGGTAAATCTTTTCATTGTTAAAAATAACATTATGCCTACTGTCAGAGAACTTCAGTATGATCAGTCTTTCTATCCACATGTTACTTTTATGAGAAACATCATGACACAATAGCAAATAAATCCAATAACCATTGCCAGATGATGACAAATCTCTGATACCTTTTGTCACATTGACGTCTTACGTCGTTTGATCTGTGTTTACAAGCAAATGGTTACTCCTGATATTAAATGCTGGCATTTAGAGAAACATAGAAATTACTCACTTCCCTGGAATTCTGCATGACAAATTAGTGCTAGGCTTCAACTCTAATAAATGTAGCTACAGCAGAGCTTTCATAAACATTCTTGAGATGTTCTTCTGGAGTAGCTTTATTTTGGCACCCCACTTTTCCTGCTTAAACAAATGAAAAGGCTGGCTGATATTGTCAAAATACAGCACTTCTTGTGAACCAAGAGTCATTTATTAAAATAATGTATTGATGCTATGTCATAAAACACAAAATCGTATTTCTGCAGGAAAAACCCATTACCCTAAGCCAAGATTATTTTATTTTAAAAGACAAATTATTACAGTTGTGGATGCTGAAAGTAATATTCCATGGCTCAGTCTTTGGCCTTTCAGAGGCCGACAGGGTGGCTTTTAATGAACCGTGATGTGTTATGTAAAATAGATATTTGTACAATTATCAAGTTTTCTTGTCTTTATAGAAATGTTGCTCGGTAAGAAGATACCGAGTATCTTATGGCTCAAAATAGCTATCTTAAGAAAAACACCAAGATGATTTTCACTAGTGGCAGAGATGCTTTAAATCTAACATTCAGCCAACTGAAAAAAAATATCCCAAACTACTCATGCAGGGTTGGGGACTCTCCAGCCTTGCCTGTTTTCCTGACACAGTCTTAATCTTGTCTTTTGTCATAGCCCTGCAGTTTTTGCTCTAAAGGTTTCTGCACTAAAAAGTGGGAAGGTGAAGCCATAGTTCAATTCAATTTATTTTTATATTGCTTCTCATACAAAGTCTCTCAAAACGCTTTACAGTGAGAGATAAAATAATCATATAACACTCCTCAGTATTTGGAACAGCAACTATCATACAGACAGAGAGCAAGAAGGGAAAACCAGGTACTAGAAAAGGCCAAAATCCCCAAAGAGTCATCTCCCCACAACACCATCTCATTTATAAGCCATATAAAGAGCATTCCACAGTGTCCATATACCATGCCTTATGTCCTATTCTTTCAACTCTCAGAGAAAAGTAATGGTCTTTCTTTTAGGATGCAAAAACCAGCATCCTTAAATATACTTAAAAATACTTAATATACTAAAGATACTTAAAAATCTGCCTTTTTCTCAATCCGAGGCCCTTTTCATTTAATGTATAATTAATTTTTGTCCTCATTAAAAAAATATTTAAGATTTATAGTTTCCCACAAAACAGTTATTCTGGGTTCTCCCATTTAGTGTCACTGATTTGGCACTTGGTTAAAAATTAAAAAAAAATAAATAAATGAAAGGTAAGAATAGTGGTAGGGTGTGTAGGCCAGCTGGTTCTTCTTTTGGACAGCATTAGCTTGGAAAGTAGAATCCCGGAATGTAGTGTAAGTCAATGTCACCAAGGAACAGAAAGAAGGAATAAGTAGAGAGGGCTGAGAGTGACTCTGAGAGACAATTATTTGCTAGATACGGCAGCACAAATAAAATAATACCTCCAACTGGAAAGAACTAAAGGCTTGGGAGAACAATGAAGGATCTCATCTTGGCAAGGGAAATTAGGTCAAATCAATATATCAAGTTTGCATAGCACTTTAAATTTTCAGAAGGGTAGGTCTGGATTGGCCATAAGGAAATAGACAATGTTACTGTTCATTGAGAATGATCGGCTCTGCTCCTCAGGAAGAAAATACAGTCAGCAGTCGAAGGCAAACGTTTGTAAAGCTGTTCTCTTTGCAGAGTTAACAGCAGTTTGAAATCACCAAGCCCCAGAAATCATAATTCAGGGGGAGGGGGAAGCTTCCTTGTTGTTTTGTTGTTTGTTTTTTAATCTCACTGAAGTGCCCAGATCTGCAATCAATATTTAATATATTATTTATATATATATATGTGTGTGTGTGTGTGTATGTATGTATGTGTATATATCTATGTCTTTGTATATGTATATACATATATATGTATGTATGTATGTATATATTTCAGGGAAAAGATACTTTGGATAATAGTATATCATATCAATAAATAATCTAAAATTTAGTTGTACAGGGGAAAAATCCTTTCATCAGCATATGCTTCTATCTTTATACCTATGGTTCTCAACGCAAGCCGCATCTTTATAATACATAACAACAAAGCAGAATATACTGTAACTCATTTTTTGACCTTTGAATATTTCTGTCACTGATTGTCAGACTTGAGAACTACTCTCTATCCCAAGGTGATGGATTATTTAATTAACCATTGACCTTTCCATAACATTTGTTGACAATGAGTATACTCCCATGAAAGCTAGCTGGGTTGGATATCAGTTAGCTCTGTGCTGTTTGTCAGTATGAGTTTACCATTTTTTGTAACTTTGATCAAACAACCAAAATTACATTCTGCCTATTTACTTGCCAATTGCTTCCTAACTGACATTTACATTTCCCATTGACCATCAGTCATATAGTGTAGATTTAGGATAGTCCATTTAAGCAAACCTCATTTAAACCAAGACATATTTTTCAAGGTATAAATAAAGTTAAGCTGGAGGGAAAGAACACAGTTGTGGGGGGAATACAGAAACAAAACCTTGGAGAAAAGTCACCAAGCATTCTTCACATAAAGATCCCTTCCTACGTGAATTAAACCCAGGCTATGAGTAATCTCTCTCTCTCTCTCTCTCTCTCTCTCTCTCTCTCTCTCTCTCTCTCTCTCTCTCTCTCTCACACACACACACACACACACACACACACACACGCACACATGGGCTCAAGCTCCTGATAGCTTCATCCCTTTAAGAAGTTAAAAGTGTGTCAGTAAGCACAACAGGGAACACCATAACATGGGCCAGGCAAGCTAAACCTTTGGGTCTGCCATTATAAAATGGTTCATGGTGTGAAGGCACATGAGATGTTACCAATCTAGGAGTCAGCTGCTACTGATTAGACTTAGAGAAACAATAACAGGCGTTGTTTATAAAGCAGTGATCCAGTCTATCACCACTGGTGATAGTTTTGAGATTTGCCACTGTTATTGTGCCAAAGCATTGTTCTGGTGCTGCAGAGGAACAGTAACTTAGGACAGAGTCTGAGACTTGGCTTTGCAATAGCAATGTTGGCACCTGCTTCCCTGGCTAATCCCTTGTGCGATATGTATGGCTCCCTCTATGTTCTGTTCATATCATTAGAACCACAAGAAAGCCTGTGTGTATCCTTGGGAAAAGTGGAAGTCTTCGGGGACCTCATGCTTATTTGCTCATCTTGTGATTGATAGATCTAAGGCTATTGCAATCACATTGGGAATTGCCTCTGATGTTAAAACTGACTCTAGGCTGGATTTGGTGGTGGGAAAAGCAAATCCTTTCTTTACAGCTAGGGCAAAGTAGTAGCAAATCATCTATACCTGGTGGCCAGAGATGGGGCTAGCATTGTTTACCTTATTTTAAAATTCCCTGCACTTTCTCTCTCCTTTCAATGGGAAGGTGTAGGACTATGCGTGTGGAATGCTGGATGTTGCCAAACGTGTATAAGGTTTTGCTTAACTAGTTCATTTGATTTTTCCCTTTGTTTCAAGGGAAGTTTCACTGAAGGGTAAAAGGATGGGTATTTCCATAAATAACTGTGATGAGAAAAAAAAGCATCAATAAAACTTTTTTAAAATTAAATTTTAGGGTAATTGTGTTAACACAGCAATTGAGCATGGCAAACTGTCAATCAGGTATACATTCTGCTCCTGGTTTGATTTAGTTTTTCTTGTTTCTCCTGATGCTGCTGATTTACTTGTTGACTTATTCTAGGCCCAGCTTTTGCTCTTCAATTAACAAGCATTTATTAAATGCCTCCCATGTGCCAGGCACTGTGTTGGGTATTGAAAATACAAAGACAAAAAATGAAACAATCCCTATTCACAAGGTACTTGTATTTTAATGACGGAAGCAACAAGTATGCATAAAAATATATGTAGCATAAATATAAAGTTAATAAATGTAAATTTGTATACATAAAATTTGTATGTGTATACATATATATGTGTATACATATACATATATACATATGAAAGAGAATATGTATACCAATTCCTGTGTATTAAACCCAATCTACAATTTCTGACTCTCGTCACTAGTGACTTGGTGACTTCCCTCTCCTCTTCAATTTTTGACACACGCATTAATACACTGGACATTACTTGCTGTCTCTACTACTAGG
>NW_020954594.1:13309705-13478289 GCF_900497805.2 Vombatus ursinus
TTTTTTTTTGGCAGGGGGGACTTTATATCTCCAACACACAGTGCCTGGCACATGATAGGCACTTAATAAATGTTTGTGGGCTTGCTTGTTGACTTCTATACATTAGTTGGAGCAGAGAGGTTCAGTATTTGTGGAAAAGCATCATAAAGAGATCTGGAATCAAAGTTTCTTAATCCAATCTGTCTCCAATGCTTATTTCATTTCTCTTAGAGATGCCAAGTTTGAAAAGAAATGGGGAAAAAGGGAGAGAGGGGTCATCAGGGAAGAATCTCCAGGAAGCAGTAGGA
The DNA here is from genome assembly GCF_900497805.2 of Vombatus ursinus. NCBI lineage: Eukaryota > Metazoa > Chordata > Mammalia > Diprotodontia > Vombatidae > Vombatus > Vombatus ursinus. Next base: position 13,309,993 of record NW_020954594.1, read on the forward strand.
GAAGCAAAGAAGACAGAAGAATATCACCAATTGAATCAGACTTCTCTGAGACCTCTTGTCTTTTCAGCTTTCCTCCTTGTGCTGAATTAATGTGTCTTCCAGTACCCTCACTCCCTCCTGCTGGTAACCCCCTCCTTCCTTGGGAAAAATCCTGTTTATTTTCAGTATGAGGTTTTAAAGCTGCTAACAAGAGAGCTTGCAGAGAGGTATTTCTGCCTTTTTCTGACTGGTTTATCCATATGAAAATAACTACATCCATGGTATATTATATCCTTCCTTCTTGAGGCTACGTAAATAGTACAGACACAAGAAAAGATGGCTTAGGTTAGATAGGCTTCTCTCCCATACACATGGGCAACTAAGCATATTTTTACTGTGGAGAGGTCTGCTGCACACATCTCAATCTTTTCTATAGCACTCAAAAGCATGGATAAAGATACTACTGGCAGACACATCATCGTACAAAGTAATAGACAGTCAAAAAGGGATAGGTATAAATGTGTCCCCCTCTAGGTAACAGGCCTTTAAGATTGAGGTTATACCTGAACTCAAGTTGCTGTGATTTTTACTGACTGGGTAAGAAGGAAGGGATTGGAGACAGGACAGATGAGGAATAACTGACTGTGGGGGAGAACTGCTTTTCTCCCTCTTCTGACTGGCTGCTCTTGGACTCCCTCAATGCTGACTTTTACTTTTTTTTTCTTTTTCCCTCATGGCCTTCTATGGACATACAGAGTCTGTCCTCTGCCTGAACCATTGAGCTATAATATCAGAAATCATTTTCCTCTAGGGACCAGGAAGATTCAGATCGTTGTAAATTCAAATTCCTAGGACAAAGACCATAGCACCATAGACCTAGTGGAGGAAGGGACCTTCAAAACCATCTAATCCAAACCTTTCATTTTATGGATATGTAAACTGAGGCCTCAGGCAGCTTAAGCCACAAATCCCACAGCTAATAGCTAACATTTCTCTAGAATTTTAAGGTTTTCAAAGAGTTTTACACGTGTTGATGAATTTGATCCTCAAAACAACCCTATGAAGTAGGTGCTACTCTTATCCCTATTTTTAAAGATGGGGAAACTGAGACTGAAAAGTTAATTAACTGGTCCATGGTTACATAGCCAGTGAGTGTCCAAATCAGGAGTTGAATTCAGGTCTTCCTGACTCAGAAGTTCAACACTCTATCTACTGCAACACCTACCTGTCTTAAAAATATCAGAGATGGGATTTCAACCTGAAACTTACAGCCTCAGAATTTATACCCTTTCCAATGTGTCACTCAAGGTTCTGAATGTTGATAAATGGAAATGAATCATCAGGACTAGTTGTCAGTCTTTGGAATCAGGATACAGAATTCAGATAAACAGAGTTGGAATTATATGGACCTTGAAAAAAAAATCCTCTGGATAATGTGACCCACAATCAAAAACTTTTTAGTGTTTATTTTAAGTGACAGAATTAAGGTAGTGGTTTTTAACAATGATTTTAAAATAAGCAAGTGAATTATGCTCTAGCAACATGATCTAGTGGAAAGAGCACGGGTCTGGAAGGTTTGAGCGGTTTGGCTTCTAGTTTTGGGTTTTATTTCCAACTAGTTGCATTAAGTACAGACAAGTCATTTAATCTATACCCAAGTCTTTATAGACTAGATCATGGAAAGGGAAGCCACACAATTCCAAAGGATAATTCCCCTAAATGAGCTTCTGAAGTTTCATTCCTTTAGGCCCTCCTCTTAAGTAACCTGCGGTATGCAACTTAAGAGATTCCTCCATGTCCCTTTTCTGGGATTGCTTGCACCGGAACTGACCCTATTTGTAAACGACTCCCAGGACCAAAGATTGTTTTCCTCATATCCTCCTCAAACTGACCGGCCGCAAGAACAATTAATCTTTCTAGGAATCCAGTGAAACTCTGATCTCTTGCTCTTCACCTTCCCTCTGCCCTCTGTTCCCCACCCCCCAAGCTCCACCCCACTCCGCTGCTTTCTTTAATCTTTGACTGTCAACCTCGGTGTCCCTGCCTCAAATAGCCCTGGCTTTGAGGATGGCACCGAACTCTCAGCACAGCCAAGACCTCTCTCTTTTCATTGGCTTGGTGAGCCCACTGGCAGAGGAGTCTCACTTTTCTCTCATGTTTTATTGTCGCTTTTGTGTCTAGCTCTGCAAGCCCAGCACAGGTCTAATGAGTGATCAGAGGCTTAAGCCCAGATTGCTTAAGAATGCCTGTAGGGGCATAGTCACCAAAGTTCGACTCTCCGATAGAGCAGCTTGCTGCGACTCTAATGGTAAGGCATATAAAATGCATCATACATTAAATTTAATGTTGCCTCATTAGTCTTAATTAGATTCCTACATTACACCAGGATTATGGTTTCTTCGTGTTTATGTTTGCTCCTAAAATAAAGTCTACACCAGATAATACTTTGGTGGTCTTTTCTAACCTTTGAATAAAAATGTCCAGTAATGGATTTATATCAATAATCCTTGCAACCTTCAAAAAAATATCAAAAGAAAGACAACAAAATTATAAAGTTTCAAAGTAGTTTCATTTCTGTTGCAGAGGCTATAAATGGAGTAGTCCTAGAACACAGGAGTAAACTTAAAAGTGACAAACATTTGTTCACAAAGAAAAGTAATTGGCCTATTATTTCCTTTATTCCCCTCTCTATCATTACGTGTAATATGTAATATGTTTTTCAATAAAAGAGTTATTTCCCCCTCCCAACTCTCCCATATAACCTAGCTTCTCTTCCTAATGGAATCCAATGTGAAGTCATTATGCCATGTTTATGACATCACATTTTGCTCTCACAGCACACAGAACAGCAGTGAGCTCAGGGCCCAGGAATTAAGGACTCTGGGTTCAAATTTCCACTTGGCCATTACTCAGGGCTAAGCACTGAAATGTTGATCGAATGACTTCTTTTTTTTTCTTCTTTTTTCCCTAAATGCCTTAAAAGAAGAACTAGTGTACCGAAATAAATCAGGACAAGCAAAGCTTAGGAAATTATTTCTCATTCTGAGAGACACTTCTTCCTGGGACAAGCCTTGAGAAAGTTTGCTTTACTCCAGCAAGGAGAAAGTGGGGAATTGATACATGACCTCTTAGTAAGTAGCTCCAAGTTACTTCTGGGGAGGCCACCTCAGGCCAGTGAGGAGATGCTCACATCAGCATACCATCTGGCATAAGCTATATAAAATAGCTCACTATTTTAACTGATTATCTACTAACTAGGTGATGAGCTAAAGCTCTGTTTCTATGCTTCTGAAGGACTGAAAATGCTGCCAGCATCCTCTAAATTTGGCACCCTGGGGCCAAATTTTATTCCCATTGCTCCAGTTAGGGAGCCTCTGAATACTTAGCTGCTACCTTCCTCCCCATCCCAGGATTTTGAGAAAGATTTACCGAACCTAGGCCTCCACCTTCAAGGTTACCTACTACTGAGGGAAGTGATAGGATAATGAGCTATGAAATTTATAATAACAATACAATATCCCGCTTGAGTGTGAGGAAAATTTATCCTCTTGTTTAAACCACAGTTTGCTGATAGCTGTGCCCTTAATAAGATCAGGCCAAAACAATCAATTAATCAATCAACATTTATTAAGCACCTACTAATTGCCAAGACTGTGCTACATGCTGGACAACAACAGTGATAATAACAGTAATGTTTGTAGAGTACTTAACATGCATTGACTTACTATTGCATCCATATAGGAATAATAATTAGAAAAATATTTAATAGTGTAAAGTTCTTCACAAAGCCTTATATAAATGCAAGTTACATTAAGAGCTGAGTGTAATAATATAATAATAACAGTAGTTATTATTAGGACATATTTGAATAAAGCTTGAATGTTTGCAAAGTGCTTTACATTTTAACTGTTAATATTATTGTTGTTATTTAGGTCATATTTGCATAGGAATCTAAGCTTTATAAAGTACATTTCATACAGTAACTCATTTAATCCAGTTTCTTTCTTGGAACATTTGGTCATATTCTTATCAGGAAAGGGAGTAAAAATAATAGTGGCACCCATTCCTGACCTCTCCAAAGAGACTTTATTATCCTATGTACACATGTCTATCATATGTTCTTATCATCCATATATGCAGATATGTGTATGTATATGTATATGTGTGTATATATCTATATCTATATCAGTCGATCATTCAACAAGCAATATTTAATAATCACAAAACTAGCTCACAGTATGCTAAGTCTGAGACTACAAAGAAAGGCAAAAGCAGAGAAATGAAATATACAAAAAGTAACACTAATGCATTCATCACATGTTACCAAATGCAAAAATGAAATTCAATATAATTCAACAAATTTCTATTGAGGCCTCTATGTCTCTAAGCTTGGGTAATGAAATGAACAGTAGCACCTATTATCGTAATAACTCTTCTGTCCTTAGGTTAGTATACACTGTCAAACCAAGCATGAAATGTCAAGATATTCTGTACACCTCTGCGGTAAAGATCTCTAGGATCCTCTGTTTTATGGAAACAGGATTTGTAACTTCTCCACTGTTCATTTCTGCCTCTTACTGCACCTTTTATAAACCTACTGATTAATATCAAACAGTGAACAAATCTGACAAGCGGGATTACCAATCCAACAAAACTGTTTATAGTGTGAACACTATTTCCAGCCAGTGTGCTTAATAATAAAATCCTGTTGTACTTAAGTGGTGAAGGGATTACGTAACTGTCAGAGTGTCTTTAACTGTTAAGAGTAGCCTTATTAAAGACAGGCTCTACAGAAGCTAGAGTGAAATATTTCATGTCACTTTGTTTATCATTATCATATTTCTCTATTTTAATAATAGCATCATTGACACACGTAACAGAGGCAGAAACCCATGCTTTGAATTCATTTACTCTGTTTCAATCATTTCTATGGGAGACAAGAACATGACTTTACTACCTTTATTAAACCTTTGTTGCTGTTGTTGAGTTGTTTCAGTTGTGTCCAACTCTCTGTGACCCCATTTAGGGTTATCTTGGCAGAGATACTAGAAGGGTCTGCCATTCCTTCACCTCATTTTACAGATAAGGAACTGAGATAGATTGTTGAGTGACTTGTCCAGGGTCACACAGTAGTAAGTACTAAGGCCAGATTTGAACTCAGGAAAATGAGTCTTCCTCACTCTAGACCTGGCACTCTATCCATCACACTACCTAAATGCCTTTTTTTAAAAGTCTACCTGCATGTTACTATCATGCAATATTGTCTTATTTTTTTAGAAAGTGCTACTTGCTATCCAATGAAAACACCTTTGAATGTTTTTTTTTTCGATACAGCCACTTTAATATTGTGAATTTTTTAACTTAAAACTTCTGTGAGACAAAATAGCAAAAAATGTCTCTCTGATAAAGGACAAACATGTATGTAGAATTTCTTCAGATGTGTTGCCAGAATTATAAAACTGAGCTACAGAGAGAAGAAATAGAAGCTACTTAACCTCACAAGCAACAAGGATAATTGAGGAGTAACAGCAGCTGACCGAATAACTATTACTGACTTTGTCTTTTGCTAACAAAAACAAACTTGACAGACAAAGGTAGAGTTCGGTATAACTAACATAAAACTGTTCAGGGCCATCAAACTTGTGAAACACTAACTACAAAAATGACCTCTAGAGCCGTCCACAGGATAATTTCAAATCCTATCTTTGTTATAGTAAGCATTTCCATTTTTCTATCATTCATTTTAGGAGAGAAGCAGCCTGGCTTAGAGGGCAGAGAACTGGCCTTTAGTCTAGGAACCTTGAGTTCCAGGCCAGTGTTGGAAAGAGATTGGCTGTGTGATCCTGGACCAGACCCTTGATCTCAAGCGCCCCCAGGAAACTCTCTAAGACTATCAGTTGCAAATCTGTATTGGTAGAAGGAGTTTACTCATCAGGAGTTCCCTGAACCAATGAAATCACAGGAGATAGATATATATAGATATATATATACACATATATATGTATACGTGCACAGCAACTGCCTTTATTTTTCCATTAGCTTTGATCCTAAATCCATAGAATGAAAACTGGTATTTATTCTCTCTCTCTCTCTCTCTCTCTCTTTCTCCCTCTTTCTCTCTCTCTCTCCTCCATCTCTTCTCTCCCTTCTCCTTTCCCTGTCCCTCTGTCTCTATCTGTCTTTGTCTCTCTCTGTGTCTCTCTCTGTCTCTGTGTCTCTGTCTTGCTGTCTCTCTCTCTGTCTCTGTCTCTCTCTCTCCCTCTCTCTCTCTTTCTCTCCCCCCTAAAACCAGATACACAGAAACTTTATGAGGGAAGGCCCATAAGAGTTTGCAGAGTAGGTAAATAGCAAAGCGTGGCAAAAGTAGTGCTAGATATCTATCCTTGTTACTTATCATGTTTGTGACCTCACAGTGTCTCAGTTTTTTAATCTGTAAAATGAGAGTTGAGCTAGATGATCTCTTCCAACTTCAAATTATGTAATCCTAGGACAAAAGGAAAGAGTCTATATCATTTAACCCCTTCTTCCTGCCTTCTGTATTTCTATTGCCCATCTATAAGGTTTCATGAGAGCCATGCATGCTCTCATACACACCCATATTGACGCTCTACACTACATCGCTCTCTGAATTGCATGGAAAATCACTGAAGTAAATAGCCAAGTTTGGGGCCACTGATTTGAAATAGTGATTCTCAAAATCAACCATTTGCTGTAACAAAAGGGAACAAACACATTTACGTAAAGCACCTGGGTCTGAAATCTAGTACCATTTCTGACTCCTTCCTATTACTCAATACATACAAGTCCAGCAATTCTACCACCTCAATAGCTTTCCCATCTCTCTCTGCCTTGCAATACCACTGCCACTGCCATCATTCAGGCACCAGTATTTCACACCAAGACATCTGCAACAATCTAACTATATCTATATATTCCATACTCACATATATTTGTTGTTGTTCAGTCATTCAAATGTGTCTTACTCTCCATGACTCTGTGACTTTGTGATGTGCTAATACTGTTCATGGAGTTTTCTTGGTAAAGATGGTGGAGTGGTTGGCCATTTTCTTCTCAAGTGGATTATGCAAACAGAGGTTAAGTGACTTGCCCAGGGTCCCAGAGCTAGCAAGTGGCTGAGGCTGGATACAAACTCAGGTCTTCCTGACCCCATCCCAGTATTCAATCCACTGAGTCATCTAACTGCCACTCATCTAGTTGTCATGTGTGTATATATGTATATGTATAAGTATGTACATATATATGTGTGTGTATATGTATATATAAAACTATTTTCTCTCTACATATATGTGTATAGTCTCAATTACATCTACAGTCATTATCTCTTTGTTTGGCAAATAGATTAGTATTGGCTGGCTAAAGCAGTTTCTAGGCTTTTTTGTTCATTTCTTTTAATTTCCATTCCTTAAACTTCTTTGGAAAATGTTATAACCTTTGCCAATATCTGCTCTTTTATTGACTTCCCTTTTTTTCCCCAGGGTCAACAGTTGGTTTAAATTGTTTGGTATGAAATTTTTTAATTGCATATATCTTATTCTGATATTTTTCTTCTAGTATTGTATTGATTGCCATCTTTTCTCTAATATGACAGCAGTATGATTGTAGACAGGCCTCTGATTTGGGAATGACTTGAACACCAGTAATGAGTCATTTCCAGCCTGTTAAAATAATCATTTATACTTTTTTGTTATATTATTTAGTGCTTACTCGCCATATCCAGCACCTCACTATTTTTTCTTGAAGAAAACATTTATTATATAATCTGAGATACCCCCTCTTTCTGATTAGTACCCCAACACTGCCTCTTTTCTAAGTTACCCATATGGAGAAATTTCTTTGCGGAAAATCCCAGCATCCTAACTGATGCCCACCCTCTTGTGCTATTGGAGGTGGGAAACAAAATATACCTGAATAAGATCCTTTCTATAAAACATATGACTCTTTTCCACATTACTGAATGACCCTATTATATGCAATAATTATGGCTTGCTCATACTGAATTAGGGAGGAATGATAAGAGCCTGGCATAACCTAGGCATCAGGTCCATAGGATTCCACTTACATCATCATCCATCCTCTGTCTTTTCTACCACATCCTCAAAATAATTTCATACAGTCCCTTCTGAATGCAATATTATAGGTTGTATTGTATTTTTATTTATTTTGTTAAACATTTCCCGATTACATTTTAATCTCATTTAGGCTACACTCAGGAGTGTTCTGGGCCATATGCTGCCACATGCTTGATGCCAGTGGGGGGAAACGCCCATGTTAATAAGGTCATAGCTACACTGGAGTGTTGTGATATTGGAATATAAGAGTCACACAATAGCTCTTTAGGTTACCATAAGTCCTTACCAAACACACTTGCCTCAACCATAATATCAATCCCTACTCTCCTTCTGCTCTGCTTCTAAGGTGACTGAGTGAAGCATGAATATGCAAGTTCTATAAATGAGTACAATGCCTTTGGGGGTAGCACTTAGGGTGTAAGAGCATTATCTCACAAGTGGTGGGGTGAGAGAAATGCACAGCAGAACCAAGTGGTGCTGGCACTCAAAATGTGAGCAACACAGCACTTACACCAGAAGAGGTTTCCCTAGAATGCCATGCATTTGTCTATTCTAAATCACTCCAATGTGTTTTTGCTTACCACATTGATAGATGCTGACATTTTGTGTCTATGTGATTTTTTACAGTGAAAACACTCCAGTTACAACAAGGGATTGTTCCATTTGTTGGAAAATGCCCTCCAAACGGCAAAGGATGGCACTCTCCAGAAGTCCTTTAGATCCATGAAGGTAAACATAAATCTCATGAGGGGTAGAAATCGTTGTTAAACTTGGCTAAATAGAATAAAGGTTACCTGTAGCATGTACATCAGAACTTGTCATGAATGTCATACATTCAAATCAAAAGCAAAAACATTCAAACAAATTCTAATGTTTTCCTCATGGATAGTGTCATGGATAGCAATCAAGCTGCTTGAGGTATAATCCTCAAAGTTTATTTACAAAGCCCAGGGAAAAGTAATAGAAACAAAAGGATATTTGTAAATAGCAATCTAACCTCAGCAGCCTTTCCCTGACCACATTCAGACTCAGACTGCCTTAACTGCCTCTAGAGAGAAGCTTTTAAAACCACCAATTCCCACAATGCACTGCTGTACAAAGATCAAATAATATCATGGTATCCAAATCTCCATTAAATGGAGACTACTGCCTTAATGTATTCCAAACTTCCATTGACTCCCATGGAACAAACCTTTATATTTGTGCTCTTGTGTTGCAGAAACTCTTATTTTCCCCCCTATCCCATATCATCCTTTAGCAGTCTGCTCTTAAAATATTTTTACATTATACTATCTTCTTTCAATATGATCTCTTGATAATAGAAACAGAACATGGCAATCCATATCTGAGTTGTTCCCAAAGACAAAACAATCCCACTATATGACTTTCCTTCCAGTTTGATGCTAGGCTATGCTGCATCTATTAATAGTGGGCACACCTTACAATGCTTTCCCGGAGGGCAATTTCTTTTGTACTAATTATAATGACTTCACAGTGATAATAAATGGTGCTACTAAATGAGATATTTCACCTACATATGGCCTACCAGGCAAGCTTTGGGAGTTACTATGGAAAAGGGAAGTGGATATTACTTATGCAGGGTATCCTAAAAGTAGTACTGGTGTTTTAAGCTACTCAAACTTGTTTATTTAATTTTTATATTTTTTTATTTTTATTTTTTTAATTTTTAATTTTTTTATTTTTAGTTATCAACATTTACTTCCACAAGATTTTGAGTTCCAAATTTTCACCCCATCTCACCCCTCCCCCCACCCCAAGATGGCATGCATTCTGAATACCCCTTCCCCTAGTCTGCTTTCCCTGCTATCTCTCCCCCTCTTCCCCTTCTATTTTCCTGTAGGGCAGGATAGATTTCTGTACTCCATTTCCTGTATTTCTTATTTCCCAGTTGCATGTGAAAACATTTTTTTTAAACATGTGTTTTTTAAACTTTGGGTTCCAAATTTTCTCCCTTCCTCCCTCCCCACCCACCCTCATTGAAAAGGCAAGCAACTCAATATTGGCTATACATGTGCAGTGATGCAAAACACTTCCAAAGTAGACATGCTGTGAAAAACTAACTCTATTTCCCTTAATCCTATCCTGCCCACCCATTTATTCTATTCTTTCTTTTGACCCTATCCCTCCTCAGAAGCATTTGCTTCTGATTACCCCCTTTCCCAATCTGCCCTCCTCTCTATCATCCCCCTACTCTCTTTTCCCCTTCCCCTCCTATTTGCCTATAGGGTAAGACAGATTTCCATACCCAATTGAGTATGTATGTTATACCCTCCTTAAGTCAAATCCTATGAGAATAAGATTCATTCATTTCTTCTTACCTTCCCCAGTTCCCCTCCACTGTAAGAGCCTTTTCTTTTCTGGTTTTTTTTTTTGTGGGATAATTTACCCTGTTCTACCTCTCCATTTCTCCCTTTCCTAATATATTTCTCTCTCAACCCTTAATTTTATTCTCCAGATATGACCCCTTCATTTTCAACTCACCCTGTGCCCTCCATCTATCTATATCTATATATATGTACATATAATTTTTTCCCCTCCAACTACCCTAATACTGACAAAAGTCTCATGAATTACAAATATCATCTTTCCATGCAGGAATGTAAACAGTTCAACCTTAATAAGTCTCTTATGATTTTCTCTTTCCTGTTTACCTCTTCATGTTCCACTGGACTCTTGTATTTGAAAATCAAATTTTCTATTCAACTCTGGTCTTTTCATCAAGAATGCTTGAAAGTCCTCTATTTCACTGAATAACCATTTTTCCCCCTGCAGGATTATACTCAGTTTTGCTGGGTAGGTGATTCTTGGTTGTAATCCTATCTCCTTTGCTCTCCAGAATATTATATTCCATGCCCTGTGGTCCCTTAATGTAGAAGCAGCTAAATCTTGTGTTATCCTAATTGTGTTTCCCCAATACTTGAATTGTTTCTTTCTGGCTGCTTGTAATATTTTCTCCTTGACCTGGGAACTCTGGAATTTGGCTACAATATTCCTAGGAGTTTTCTTTTGGGGATCTCTTTCAAGAGGAGATCAGTGGATTCTTTCAATTTCTATTTTGCCCTCTGGTTCTAAAATATCAGGGAAGTTTTCCTTGATAGTTTCTTGAAAGATGATGTCTAGGCTCTTTCTTTGATCGTGGCTTTCAGATAGTCCAATAATTTTTAAATTTTCTCTCCTGGATCTATTTTCCAGGTCAGTTGTTTTTCCAATGAGATATTTCACATTGTTTTCTAATTTTTCATTTTTTTGGATTTGTTTTACAGTGTCTTGATTTCTCATAAAGTCACTAGCTTCCAATTGCTCTATTCTAATTTTTAAGGAAGTATTTTCTTCAGTAATCTTTTGAAGTTCCTTTTCCATTTGTCCAATTTTGCTCTTTAGGGCATTCTTCTCCTCATTGGCTTTTTGGACCACTTTTGCCATTTGGGTTAGGCTATTTTTTAAGGTGTTATTTTCTTCAGTATTTTTTTTGGGTCTCCTTTAGCAAGGTGTTAACTTGCTTTTCATAATTTTCTTGCATCACTCTCATTTCTCTTCCCAGTTTTTCGTCTACTTCTCTTACTTGCTTCTCAAAATCCCTTTTGAGCTCTTCCAAGGCCTGGGACTGATTCATATTTTTCTTGGAAGTTTTGGATGTAGGAGCTTTGACTTTGTTTTCTTCTTCTGGTTGTATGTTTTGATCTTCTTTGTCACCAAAATAAGATAATATAGTCTGACTCTTTTTGCACTGCTTGCTCATGATCCCAACCAATTACTTGAGTTTTAAACTCTTTGTTAAGGTAAGAGTCTGTTTCCAATGTGGAGAATGTACTGTCCCAAGCTTTGGGGGTTTGTGCAGCTGTTTTCAGAGATACTTCTAGGGACCTGAAAAGTGTCAGTTCTTCCAAGGTGCTATGATAAGGGGCGAGGTGTTTCCTCTCCACTGCCACAACAAGCTCCACCAGACCAGCGCTCCTCCTCACCGTAGGACCACCCCTCAGAACTGTGACCCAGATCCAAGCACGGGCAAAGCAAGAGATTCCTGCCTCAGCCCTGGCAAAGAGATCCTTGCAAGCCCCCCTCTGATCAGTCACTCGATTCCCCCTCAGTCTGTTGGCTGGAAGCTCAGAAGCCAGCCACTGCCCTCGGGGTGACTGAGATCTAGCTTCCTCTCTCACCTCAGTAACACACTTTTCCCACTGACCTTCTAAGTTGTCTTTGGCAGTCAGGGGTTGAGAAGTCTGGAAATCGCCACAGCTGCCCGTGATTCAGTTCTCTGAGGCCTGCTGCAGGGTTGTTGCGGTCTGTGCGCCCATACCTGAACTGCTCTCCTCCCCGAGCCCAGTGCGATATACCTTTCTGATCAGCCATCCAGGTTGTCTTGTGCTGGCAATTTGTTTTGCTCTGTTTTTTGGGGGGTTCTGCTGCTTTAGAATTTGTTTAGAGCCATTTTTGTAGGTATTTGGAGGGGTTTGGGGGAGAGCTCTAGCAAGTCACTGCTTTCCCTCCACCATCTTGGCTCCACCCTCAATTTATATTTATTTATATATTTATTTAATTTATATATTTATATTTTCAATATTAATTTATATAGTAATTATATTAATATAGTATATAGTACATAATATTACATGCTATATTATATATTGTGTGTAACATTATATAATATGTTATTATATTAAGATTATGTATTATATGTATTTATATAATAAAGTTTATTTATTTATTTATTTGTTTAAGCCATTAAGCTATTAAACCTTAAAACAGTACTAAGACTTTTGGGATAACACACACACACACACACACACACACACACATACACACACACACACATATATCTGTGATTTGGTTTATTTAATAAGATTAAAATACGTAATAGATAAATGTAGAACAATGACAACACATTTCCATATTAACTAAAGGGTCTGTTGTTGCTGTTTAGTTGTTTTCAATTATGTCTGACTCTTCATGATCCCTTTCAGAGTTTTCTTGGCACAGATATTGGAGTGGTTTGCTATTTCCTTCTCCAGCTCATTTTACAGATGAGGAAATTAAGGTAAACAGGGTTAAGTGACTTGCCCAGGGTCATATAGCTAGTAAGTATCTGAGGCCAGATGTGAACTCAGGTGTTTCTGACCCAAGGACCAGTTACTGTATCCATTGCACCACTCAGCTGCCCCAACTAAAGGGTAAATATTTCCAAAAAATCTTGACAAATTGGAGAAATAAAGGACATACATGTAGTATCACATGCAGGATAATTCATATGAAATGAACAATAAAAATTTAAATTTATGGAAGAATGAATAAACAAATATAAGTATTGTAGAAAAATACAGTAGTCAATATATCACCCATTCAGTAGGCCACATTAATTATTGCTGCTATTTAAAAACTTAGTGTGATTCTAGAATAAAACATCATGAGTGTGGAATATACAAATTTTAGTAGGAGAAGTAATTCTGGTACTTTTTTAGTACAGCATGCTACGACACATTTTAGCTCTTGCATTCAGCAATGGTCTTTAAGACTAACAGAATAATAGAAAGGAGCTTAAGAGAGGATAATGAAAATGATGAAAGCATTGAAATTAGGGATGTGGAAAAGTAAAACAAATAAAGGACTCTTTTAGGAGAGAAAATTCTGAGGTGAATGTGTAATAACCTTGTTTTTGAGTCTGAACCTTTCCTATTATCAAACTTTTCTAATAATCTGAGAAATATTTCTTTCCTTTAGCTTAAACTATGGTGTCCCTTTCAATAATTACTTATTTTCCTTTCTTATATTCAGTAATTTTTGTACTTAATCAAAATTTTATATCAAGTGTTCATTATGTACAGTGTTAGGACCAAAGAAATAGAAAACATAAACTCTTTCCTTAAGTAACCTATAATCTACCTGAACACATTGAATAGTAATAATCACATTCATAATGCACAAATAAAATGTAATTCAATAATCATCTAGTGCAGGAGTTCTTCAGATTGTATGCATATGTCATAGATCACTTTGTTGGCCTCATACAACTTATAGACACCCTTGTCAATGTAAAATTTTAAATACATAAAATAAAACACATGATTTCAAGGAAAACCAATTATATTAAAGGCATATAGATAGATAGATAGATTTTTTCCCATGCAATTCCCATCCAGGACCACCTGGATATAAATGATAGAAAGAATCATGATGATAAATCCACCAAGTAGAAGTTATGGGAGATCAAGGAGAGAATCCACATTTAGGAGACATTAGGAAGAATTTCAAGTGAAGTTGGTGTTGAAAGTGCTGATGTGAAATGAACCAAAAAAGATGATGAAGCAAAAGAGGACAGGGAAAATTTCTATTGTTGGACTTTTTTCTTTTAGCTTTTCTTTTCTTTTCTTTCTTTTTTTTCTATTTAGCCTACTTACTTCTCAGTAGAAAGAGAAAGCATGTATGCTATCCATCCACAGATCCCTTGAGACCAGTGGGGTTGGGGGGAATATATGATTTGGGTTTTGAATACATGGCAGGATTTCAACATATTTAGATAGGTACTTGGGAAGGTATTGCAGTCAGAAGGAATAATATGAGCAAAGACATGAAAGTAAGGAAGTGCTCAGTATTCTTATGGAATAGTAACTTTGGCCAACACCAAATGATATCATGAAAATGAAATTAATTATGTTTTAACAGGAAATATTTGGTTAGTGATGTGGAAGTCATTTTCTAATCAACTAATTATATCCATTCACACCAATGATTAGAGAAAAAAATCAAAATCAATACCAAATGTGAAGGTATTACATGTAATTGAAGTAATTTCAACTCAATCTTCTTAAATAGGCTGTTGAAATTTTTTAAAAAATGAGAACTGGATAAGAGAAGACATTGACATAGACTACCATTAAGGAAGTTCAACTAATATAAATTAATTGCCACAACAAGGAGACTGAAAGAGCCTGGAAAATATCTTAACCAACAAACACACTTGATCTTATTTCCAAGCAGAGAGGCGTGGTGGCCAAGAGAAGTCTCAGTTCAGAACATAAACTGATTTGTAAATTTTCAAGGAAAAAGATGATGAAAGACCATAACTAGTCTCACCTCCTCTCAGAGTAAGAAGGTAGGGAGGGAAGACAGGAAAGCATGCAGAAAATAAAAGATCCATTATCTACCTAATCATTACAAGGGCATATTTGGATGAAAATGGAAATAGAATAACCAACAGATTAAAAAAAAGGAAATGACCCCTCAGGTTTTCTATAACAAAGTATAAGTATCTAAATAGGAAAAAATCCAAAGGAATAAAGAATACCTGTTATTCTAATTGTGATATGCAGTTGGGTAGTGAATCCAAAGAGCTGAACCAACAGCACATATGTCATGAACAAACACTGAAGTTTGTCAGTGAACTCGGGCAAGGGTGGAACAAAAGGAGAAGAGTGGTCATTGTATAATTTAGAAATTATACAATGCTTTTAATTACCTCAAGCTTCTCCATGTAGCAAAACCTGATGTCTTAGAATACCACAGTCACCAACGAACTAATGACTCTCACATTTACATGTCCAGTCCTAGTAGCTTTCATGACTTCCATCACACTTAAACAGCTGTCTATTAAAGATTAATTAGCAAACAGACATCCCATAAGTACTTCAACTCAACATGTTCAAAACAGAACTTATTTTCCCCAAACCTCTTTCCATTTCTGTTTTGAGTACCACTATCCTTCTAGTCAGTCAGGTGCAAAACCTCAGAATTATCCTACACTCTTCCCTTTCCCTTGTTCCTCTTATCCCATCAGTTGCCAAGTCGTATCAGTCCTAGCCCCACACCATCTTCTGCATCTCACCTCCTTTCTGCACTCATTGGACAACCACTTTAGTTTAGATCGGCATCATCTTTCACCTAGCCCGTCGTAAGAGCATCCTCCTTGATCCTTCCACCTCAAGTCTCTCTCCTCTACAATTCACCAAGCACACAGTTTCTAAGACGATATTCCTCAAACTCAGATCTGATTATGTCACCCGTTTGCTCAAAAAACTCCAGTTATTCGCAATTGCCTATAAATTAATACAAATTCTTTTCTTTCACTTTTAGACCCTTTACAACCTAGCTCCAGCCTACCTTAATAGGCTTATTGCACATTACTGTCCTCCACACCTTCCATTTTCAAGCAAAACTGCTCTGATTGCTGTTCTTTTGTACATGACAAAACCTCTTACTTTTGTCCAGGATTTCTTGGATCCTGCAGATGGAATGCACTCCCTTCCCACTTCATCTTCATAGAACTCCTAGCTTCCTTCAAAACAGAGTTTAAGTATAACTCTGTGCATGAGGTCTCTCCTGATCTTTCCACAAATGTCTTTTCATTTACTTTGCGTACATTTTTACTTTCTTATCTGTGTATGAGCCATTTCTTCACATCAGGTAGAATTTAAGTTCTTTAAAGACTGGAACCATTTCTTTCATTTCATTTTTTTTCTCCCCATGGGGGGGAGGTCTTAGTATTCCCAATACCTGGCACCTAATAGATGCTTAATAAGTGTTAAATGAATTGGTTGAATTGAAGTAGAATATTAGAAAAGCCCACAAAACAGAATTTCTTTTTAAAAGGGATGATAGTCTCTAGTCCCCAGGAAAGCCAAACAAAGCACATCCTCCCTGTTTCCAAATGGAATGTCTTTAACTGTGCTTCAAAATTTATTAGGCCATATCTGGGGAGTAGTATTAGCTTTTTATGAAAAAAAAAAAGAATAGGTACTACACCTATGATTTCATTGATATAAGCAAATTCCCAGGTGAGGAAACTCTCTTCCAATTCAGGTTAACACCTTCTATGCTATTTATAATCTGAAAAAGTTGCCTGAGGTGCTGAGAAAGATAATGATTTGCCTAGGGTCACAGCCAGACTGCTTCAAAGGCAGAACTTGAACCCAGATCTTCCTGGTTCCAAGGTTGGCTCTCTTTCCTTTATGCAAAACTGCATGCTAAGCTTTGTGATCATCTCTTGAATGATGCATACCATTACAGGAGAATGCATATGTCATCTCCATTATGTAATCTAAGGGGAGATATGGAAATAAGAAAACCTTATATTTCACCTTCCCTCAGAAGAAAAATGTTAGTCTCTATTAAAGTCTGAAAAATGAAGCATGATTCTTAGAAGATTTTTATATATACTTGACAATTAGAAAAAACTATATCTGCAATAGCAGAAGAGTGAATTTTTAAAGATTTCTTATAATTAGTAAGCAACAACATTATAACATCAAACATCAGTTAATCACTACCTCTTTCTTTGTTCAGTAACTTGATACAGACTGAACTGTAATGTAGGACAAGGGGAAAAATGTAAATTAAGCAGACCCTATATTTCACTTCATTTGTTTAGCAAAGTCATAAGAAGTTAAATATGTATCATACTAAACAACTTTAAATTCTATAATTATTGAGTCTTGGAATGCCTTATTGTTTTTCTAGATAATAAATCTTTATATATAGAACTATATTACTTTATGGAAACTTAAAAGACATAAAACAAACAAAAAAGCACATAACTCACTGATCTAAAATATTTTTGTATTAGTGAAGCTATAATTCTTGCTAATTTTCTTTGATGTAGACATGATTTATTGTTTCATACCTTAGTTATTCTTTTTTGGAATCATTAAAGACTAAAAAAATGTTGACTGATGTGGTCTACTATTGGAACATTAACATCATTGATTATATTGGAATTTAATACCTTTTTAAAAAGAAAACCAAGATCTACATGATATTCTTAAATTTTAAAAAAATGGTGTACGAAAATACACTTAGGAACTGAGATTCCAAACAATTCAAAATTGAACAACAAAAAGATTCACTAGTAAATCCAAAGTTTATTTAAGGAATTCTTTTCAGCTATAGAGTCAAATTGGATCTTTCAGACATGTGGCTAGCTATCCCATGTTCCTAAAATGTACTCACTACCTATTTCCATGTCATAGAGTCCTTCCTTTAAGATATAGCTCAAGAACCATCCTATTCACGCAACCTTTCCTGTTCTCTCCAAATGCTGGTACCCTCCTTCTCCAATTAACTTGCATTTAACATGTTTGTATGTATTTATATTTATTCCCTAAATGACCTCTGAGATCTCTTTCCAACTTCAAAATTCTGAGTGTGTATGAATGCATGTATGTGTATATACATGCCTATCTATCTGTGTATGGATACACATAGGTATGTGTAGGTACATATATATGTATATAGATTAATATAATATGCATCATACACATATACATACAAATACATCCAATTGTGTATATACACATACACAATACATACTCACACAATCATCTTGATCAAGTTAGAATGTGAGTACTCAATGCATTCACATTTTGACGATATGAGTATTATGATTATAATTTCATAGAGTAAAAAGTTGAGGTTTCCAACAAACAAGTAAAAATCAGGAAAGTTCTCTTGAAAGAAGTCGTATGCAAGCTTAGTCTTACTATCAGAGGTGATATTCTATCCCAGCTACCTCCTTCCCCTATGTCTAACAAACCACTCTGTTATACCTCACTGCCTTTTTTTTTTGATAATCTATCCCATGACTTTTACATAACTGGTATCATAGAGTCTCACCTGAAAAGTCATTGAGAGGTCATCTAGTCCAAGCCATAGCTAACATGGGAATTCATTCTATAAAGTATAAGACCAAAATTAATCACTGTAATGAGTCTTTTATCAGTAGTGAAATTTAAAATAGTGAAAAATAATAGAAAAAAGTCAATTAGATTTGATCTGATTTGAAAATTGGCCTTGAATTGAGGAGTGCTTAGAGAGATGCTAGGAAAGAGAATATTCTTCAGAACAAGAACTAGAAACCTCTACTGGTCAGACTAAAATGAAATAAACACATATAAATACACACATATGATGATGATTTATGTTTCTTACAAAAGTAAAGGCATTTTCCTCATAGAATCCCAGTAAAATAGTCCACAGATTATTAAACTCATTTTACAGAGAAGGAAACCAATGTTCAAAAAATTTAAGTGATTTTACCAAGGACTTATAAATAGTAATTGGAATAATCAGTATTTGAACTAGAGTCCTCTCTCTCTGAATTGAATAAATTGATCATTCTGGCAAGAGTTTCCATAAAAGAACAGAGAAAAATAAATTAATATGTATTAACACTTATTAAATAATTAATGAGCAATTAATAAGAATTTATATTAGTAAACACATTATAACCTCCTATTACATGCCATACATGGAACTCAACACTTAGGATACCAAGACAAAAACATTTATAAAGGACATTCTAGGCAATAAGTTCCCAATATCTCTTCTAACTTGTGTGCCTTCCTTTTGTGGGCTTTTATTATGGATTATTGTTGATTCACAGTAAACAAGAATAGCACTGTTTAATATTGACAGCACATAATCTACTATAATATCCCATAGCCTCACATGTTCCCAATGAATGTGAAGAGGTATTACCTTCTGAGAACTTCTTTGGAATGTAATACAAAATTGTGAAGCAGAAAGTTGTTAGGGTTCTATAGGTTATGAATTTCCTACAACAAATGTGATAATCATGCACTTCTCTTCCTGCTCAATCACTTTATCTGAGGGAAACATTTAGATCTCAAATTTTCCACACAGTCATAGACACAATAGAAATTTCTTAGCAATTAGGTAGAAGTAGAATATGCAATACTGTTTTTCTTTTACAAAGAATTTGAAATCTAGAGCTGTTTGGCCCTCAATAAGAGAATTGACCTCTGATTAATTAAACTTAAAATTCCATAAGTAAAATTGTTATTTAAATGATATTGTAGATGTGGTAAGAAGAAATATATAGCAGAAAATTCAATATTTCTTTATAATAATTAAAAGGCCACATATTCACAGACAAAAAATGTCAGTTCTGGCAGCCTAGATGGAGGTACAGAGTAAGCACTATGAATGAGCTCTCCCAATATGCCTCTCAAAACAACCTTAATGTCTCAAATTAAATTCTAGAGTGGCAGAGCCAACAAAAGATAAGGGTGAGATATTTTTCCATCCCAAGACAACTGAGGAGGTCAGGAGGAGAGGTCTAGAACACTAGGGTGGGTGCTGATACAGAGCTTATGTGGTGCCAACACCAGGGGTGGGCCTCAGAGGCAGCAACAACAGTAGCAGTAGCTTTGGGAACTTTAGAGGTCCAGAGATAATGAAGGGATAGACAACTGGTTGGAAAGAGATTGCAAGGGACCCTTATGCTAGCATTGGGCACAGTACTGGCTACTGTTTGGCAACTGCATTAACTCTATCCACTTCTGTGCCATAGTTCCTGGATGAAGAGGACCAATTTGAGTCCCAAGGGAGAAACAGTATTGTTTATAGTCTGAAGGGAGTAGGGGCGTGAGGATCAGTAGTGCTTGCAGTAGAAAGAGATCAGGAGCCCTTCCTGGGTGAGCAGCAGAGAGCAGACCAGAAGAGCAGTGAACACACCTTTCCCAGCATCACGTCACATTGGAAGTACCTAAAAACTTCCAAATATGCACAACTAGCTCTGAAAACAACAGTGTGAAAAAGCCTGAAGCTTTTTTGTTAGTTAGCAGTGACCTCATGCTAACTCCACCCTCAGGATCAGAGCCCAACTTTAAAATAAAGTTCAAAGTCAAGAAATAGTCTGGAAAAATAAGCAAACAACAAAAAAAGAACCTTACCATAAAAAGCTACTTTGATGACAGTGAAGAATAAGACACAAGCTTAGAAGAAAACAATGATGCCAAAACAGCTATAAGCAAGCCTCAAAAAACTGTAAATTGACACATATGGGTCCTTTTTCCTATTTGTATGATCTCTTGGGGGTACAGCCCTAGAAGTGCTATTGCTGGGTCAAAGGTATGCACATTTTTATAGCCCTTTGGTCATATTCCAAATTGCTCTCCAAAATGGTTGGATCTTTTCACAACTCCACCAACAATGCATTAGTATTCCAATTTTCCCACATCTTCTCCAACATTTATCATTTTCCTATTTTGTCATGTTGGCCAATCTGATAGGTGTGATGTGGTACCTCAGAGTTGTTTTGATTTGCATTTTTCTAATCAATAGTTATTTAGAGCATTTTTTCATATGACTATAGATGGCTTTAATTTCTTCATCTGAAAATTGTCTATTCATATCCTTTGCCCATTTATCAATTGTGGAATGACTTGTATTCTTATAAATTTGACTTAATTCTCTATATATTTTAGAAATGAAACCTTTATCAGAGACACTGGTTGTAAAAGTTCTTTACCAATTTTCTACTTTTCTTCTAATCTTGGTTGCATTGGCTTTGTTTGTGTAAAACCTTTCAATTTAATGTAATCAAAATTATCCATTTTGCATTTCATAATGTTCTCTATCTCCGGTTTGGTCATGAATTCTTCTGTTCCCCATAAATCTGATAGGTAAACTATTCCTTGCTCTCCCACTTTGCTTACAGTATCAGCCTTTATATCTAAATCATGAAACCATTTTGACTTTATTTTGGTATGTGGTGTGAGATTTTGGCCTATGCCTAGTTTCTGTCATACTCTTTTCCAGTTTTCCCAGCAGTTTTTGTCAAATAGTGAGTTCTTATGCCAGAAGCTGGATTCTTTGGGTTTATCAAATAGTAGATTACTATAATCACTGACTGCTGTGTCTTGCTTACCTAACCTATTTCACGGATCCACCACAGTAAAAATATATCTTAAAAATTAGAATTGTGCAAATGGAAGCTAAGGACTCCATGAGACATCAAGAAACAACAGAATAAAGTCAAAATAATGAAAAAATAGAAGAAAGGGTGAAATTTCTCATAAAAAGAACTGACCTGGAAAAAAGATCCAGGAGAGATAATTTAAGAATTATTGGGCTAACTAAACCCCAGGATCAAAGAAAGAGCTTAGACATCATATTTCAAGAAATTATCAAGGAAATCTACCCTGTCCTAGAACCACAGAGAAAAATAGAAATGGAAAGATTCTACCAATCACTTCTTGAATGACATCCCCAAATGGAAAATTCCAGTAATATGATAGACAAATTTCAGAGCTTCCAGGTCAGAGAGATGAAGATTTACAGAAATATAAATTGCCCAGATTAACAGAAGGGGAAATAGGATACTTAAATAATCCTATTTTAGGAAAACAAATTAAGCGTGCCATAAATGACCTCCTAAGAAAAAGTTTACAGGTTACAAATGATTTCTACCAAATATTGGAGAAACAATTAAGCCCAATGCCACATAAACTATTTGAAAAAAATAGGTAAAGGAGTCCTATCGAATTCATTTTATGATACAAATATGGTTTTGATACCTAAACCAGTGAAAGCAAAAACAGAGAAAGAAACTATAGGGCACTTTCCCTAATAAATAATGAGGCAAAATTTTTAAATAAAATATCAGCAAAGAGATTGCAATAATATATCACAAAAATCATACTCTATGACCAGATAAAATTTATACCAGCAATGCAGGGCTATTTCAATATTAGGAAAACTATAAACATAATGAATATATCAGTAATAAAATCATATGATTATATCAATAGATGCAAAAAAAGCTTTTGACAAAATACAACATACATTCCTATTAAAAAAAAAAAACAACACTAGGAACTATGGGAATAAATGGAGTTTTAATTGCCCATGGGTAGGCCAAGCCAATATAATAAAAATGACAATCCCACCTAAATTAATTTACTTATTCAATGTCACATCAATTTAACCACCAAAGATTTATTTTATAGAGCTAGAAAAATGACAAAATTCACCTTGAAAAAGAAAAGGTCAAGAATATCAAGGGAATCACTGAAAAAATTTGTGAAGTAAGGCAGGCAAGCAGTACCATATTTCAAACATATTAGAAAATGGTAATCATCAAAACAATGCCATACTGGCTAAGGAATAAAATGGCAGATCTGTGAAATAGAATAGATACACTCTACAGAGTAGTAAATTACCACAGTAATCTATTTTGTGATAAACCCAAAGATCTAAGCTTTTGCAACAAGAATTCACCATTTGACAAAAATTGCTAGGGAAACTGGAAAGCAGTTTGGTGGAAACTAGGAATAACCCAACATCTCACACCACAGGCCAAGATAGGGTGAAAAGGAATAAATGATTTAGGCATAAAGGAAGATAGCATAAGTAAATAATTAGGAGAGCATGGGAAATTTCACCTATCAGATCTATGGATAAGAGAAGAATTTATGACCAAACAAGAGATATAGGAAATCATGGGAAGTAATATGGATAATTTTGATTAGATGATATTAAACAGATTTAGCACAAACAAAACCAATCCAGCCAAAATTTGAAGAAAAGAAGAAACTGGAAAAATATTTACAGTAAGTTTCTCTGATAAATGCCTCATTTCTCATATATGTATCTAAGCTAAATTTATAAAATAATAAATTATTTAAAAAATGAAAAAATGCTCTAAATAACTACTAATTAGAGAAATGCAAATTAAAACAAATCTAAGATACCACCTAAAACCTATCAGATTGGATAACATGAGAGAAAAGGAAAATTAAAACGCTAGACTGGAGGTGGAGAAATTTGGCCCCTAATCCATTGTTAGTGGAGTTGTAAACTGGTCCAATCTCCAATTTTGGAGAACAATTTGGAAATATGCTCAAAAACTGTGCATACCCTTTGACCTAGTAATACTACTACAATATTCATATTCCAAAAGATCAAGAAAAAGGGAAAAGGACCTATATGTAACAAAAATGTTTGTAGCAGTTCTTTTTGTGGTGGAAAAGAAATGGACATTGAGGAGCTGCTTATCAATTGAAGAATGATTGAATAAGTTGTGGTATATGGTTGTGATGGAATATTATTGTGCTATAATAAATGATAAAGGAGATGGTTTCTGAAAACCTGGACTTATATGAACTGATGCAAAGTGTAGTAAGCAGAACCAGATGAACATTGTACTCAGTAACAACAATATTGTAATGATGATCAAATGTGAAAGACTTAGCTACTCTACTCAGTACGATGACCTAAGACAATTCCAAGGGACCCATGATGAAAAATACTAACTTCCTCCACAGAGAGATCTGGTGAATTCTGAGTGCAGATAAAGACATATTTCTTTACTTTTTCTTGGGGTTTTTTTGCAACATGGTTAATACTGAAATACATTTTTTCATGACTTTACATTTATAAATGATATCATATTGCTTGCCTTCTCAATTCCTGGGGGAGGGGAAGGAGGGAGAGAATTTGGAACTCAAAAAATTTTAAATGAATGTTAAAAATATTTTTCAAAAATTGAAGTCAGTTCTATTTTATAGTAAAACCTAACCAAAGTCCATAATTACATCTCAACATTACCCATGCTTAGAATGCATAGATTGCTACCAACTTAAAACACTCATATTTCTACTCTCCCACTTTGTTCTTATAAAGTTGAAATGAAACTGCAGAAAATAATATAGCTTGGACTATATATTCCAGATGACATGAGTTCTCCAGCTTAGCATGTACTACATAGCCAATTTAGTGGTTGAGTTGCCCATTCAACCAGCTTTTTAAAGACTTCATTATATGACATACATTGTGACAGGTGCTAGAGATACAGAAACAAAAATAAAGCAGACTTTGCCCACAAGATGCTCAACTGCTACTGGAATAATTCTTCATGGGTAAGTATATTCTTAAAACATATTTTATGTACCCAGTAGATTTGAATGTCATTTTTAGAATCTGATACACTTTAATTAATTGTTTAATTAAGTCATATATGAGATAAAATCAAAGCCCATGAAGACATTAGAAAACCTGCCTCTACCATTACAGATTTTTTAATAGAAGGAACAATCAAAATACATACCACCTAAATTTAAATATTTTAAAAAAGAAGTATATGACTTTTTTTAGCTACACAAAGAAGACAAAGCATTTTTTATCTATTCAAAAAGGACAGCAATCTAAATTAAGGTTTTCTAAGTAGTTTACCAAACTTAAATTGTCAGGTGTCCTTATTTCTTCAAATTTATGAAGTTAAAATATTTGTCTCAATGAATATAATCTACATGTCAACAATACCCTGCCTTGATGCAGTCAGTATAAACAAGCCCTAATTCTAAATTAATTTTTAGAAGGAAGATTTTAAGGTATATGTGTCTAGGTTGGATAGGTTACTTCTCATATCTCTTTACGTATCATCACCCCTATGTCTGTTAACAGTCACCAAATTAAAGGTGATAGAAATGTTCATTTTAGTTATGTCATAATTATTTTAACTATTGTAAATTTATATTTAAAATTATTTTCAATATATTCTTTTTAAATAAATATTAAACATAAGCAAGATTTTAAAATAAGCAGAAAAATATAACACATCTCTTAGTTTCATTTTCCAAAGTAACTATGAATCAAATATTTCAGACTACAAAAAAATGTAGTAATCCTTAATTACAAACTCCAAAGAAATATAAAATAATTTAATCTGAAGGAACAATGCCAATTATTTAATATTTAACTTCATTGTTTGTCGTGGATGAGAGAAAAGTTTCCCATAATCTGTAATCATAGGGTGTCATTCCATGACCATAGGATGTCAAATTTTGTCAAATGAAAATATTTTGTCAAATGAAAAAATAAAGCAATAACACTCTTTCAACATTTGAAGACCAAACATTCAAAATTAAAATATAAGCCAGCATTTAAAATAAACAAAGGATCTCTTAAAATTAAATGCCCAAGTTCTTTTTTAAAAATGTTTATTAATTGAAAAATAACTTGTTAGGGCTTCATATTTCATTGCTTTTTAAATAGCTGTCAGCAAAAACACATTTTGACAATAATAAAATTAAAGCAAGGGAATTGGTTGATATCTGTCCCTTCTACACATATTTAATCTCAAGGATAGAGACACTGCAAAAGAATAACAAATAACAATTACAATGGCAACTTATTATTGTATTCATTTTCTATCATATTTATAACTCTTAAAATGGTTTAATGTAAATTCTGTTTATTTCAGTGATTGAAATAAATGACTCCATATATTTAAATAAAATTTGTTTTTCCTCCATTGAATAATATCATATACATATATACATTATAAATGTGTGTGGTTTGGTTGTATATTATGTAGAATGCATGCTTCTCAGGGACAGAGACTATTTTATTTTTGTCTTTATAGCTCTGGGGCCTATCACAGTGCCCTGCAAAGAGTAGGTACCTAATAAATGTATTTTTTTTAATTTAATTTAATTATATATACACTTCTCATTAAAGTATTATTTCAATGCTTCATAAAAAAAAAAGAGAGAAGAAAGTTCACTGAGGTCATGTCAATAGATTACAATTTAAGCATGTCCTGTAAAGTGGAAGGTTAGTAGACCCACTAACTATAGCTTAAGTATGCATGGTATGTCACAACATCTTGAGCTCCTTTGCTCTTTAGAATGTCTTATTCCATTCTTTCCTATGGTATCTGATGGGTGCAGAAAAGTCCTGTCATTCGAAGTTCCTAGCCTTTATATTTGAAGGTTTTTTGCTTGGTCATTTGCTGAATGTTTTGTTTATTAGTGTTATTTTAAAATTTAATTACTTTATGTCTTGGAGTTTTCAGTAAAAAAATTTTTTTTTGTTGGTTTGGCTGTTTTTTTCCCCCCTGCAGGTGATTTGTGACATATTTTGATTGTCATTTTGCTTTCTGTGTTCAGATGTTCTGGGTATTATTTTTTGCATCAGAATGTTCATATTTTTTACTTGCCATTTTTATGTAAGATTTATAATCTCTAAGGAGTCTTTAAGTCTTTAAGATCAATGTGTTTTGCTTGTATGGAGTTTATATTTTCTTTCAATGTTATTTATGTGCTTTACTTTTATATATTTGCATTCCCAGTCAGTTATTCTCTCATTTATTTGGTTGAACCTTTCATCTATGGATTCGTTTTTTTTTCCTATTACGATAATTATTTGTGCTGTGTAGAATATAAATCCAGCTTTCAAAAGTCATTTCTTTTACTAACTATTCAGGAACATGCTGTTGTTATTCCATGCCCCCTTGGGAATCCTCAGGGACCTCTCTCTACTCAGTTGTTGATTCATTTTCCTTTGTCTTACAATATGTATATAGATGCCTGGACTCTTTTTGCTGATCTAGAGGTAATATTCTTTTCTGTTATTAGTATCTTCACTGTGAGTTTATATGCTTATGCTCAAGGCCTTTGAATGTTTTTCCTCCTGGGATCTTTGTTAATTTCAAAATGTTTTTCTTACATTCCATAGCATTCCATATTATTTTCTGACTCCTTTCCCTTCTGTAGCAGTTTCCCTGGGGGCTAGATTTCAAAGCCATCTTGACTTTCTATCAAGCTGGGCAATTCATTTCCCACTAGATAATAAAGTTGAACTTCATTGCAAGCCTATGAGCTATTCTTTACAGCCTTGCCCAATCATAGTGGGTAGTGGAGCAAGGGATGCCAAATGAGCCTATTGGGGTAAGAATTAGCTTTCTCTGCGTTAATTTATTGGGTTTTTATTTTGTTAGGGTTTTGGGTGCCCTAAACCACCAGAGAGACATTTAAAGTTGCTTTATCTCTTGCTCATAAGTTGTATTTTGGAAAGATTTGAGAGGTAGAAAACATCAGAAAAAAAAATATCTATTTTATTGGTCATATGACCTGTAATTATTCCCTGCTTTCATTTGACTCCCATTCCTTAGCTGGTCACTTCTTTCCAGATTGGACCTCATTCTCTTTTCTTCAGTAAATCTCTCTTCATTTCACCCAAATTTGTTTAAATGCCCAAATTTAGGTCCTTAACAGTTTACAGGGAACCCTTTGTGGGAAAGTAAGAAAAATGGTAGGAATTTGTGGATCGTCCTGATGGTACTATCATGTTCCCACGGGAATCTACTTCCAGACTGAGGTGATGGAAACCTATTCCACAGTATTTTGTCCTCAAATGGCATAAATAATAGCTGCTTATCTCCAACATGCCCACATGGTCTTACATACTTGGTTATTGCTGCAAACCACCTGTCAATATTGGCAATTTAAATTCTGTAAGGATATTTAAAACATATCTACACCACAATGCCCCATATGAATAACTTCTTTTTTAATGGATCTGTACACTCATTGATTTGAAATTCCCTTCAATCATATAGATTGCAACCCATCCATAACCTTCAATTTTTGTCCACAGAGTTAGAGTGGAATATTAAATAGAGTGCTAGATTTGGAGTCAGAAAGGCCTGAGTTTGAATCCTCCCTCAAATACTATTAGCTCTGTGACCTTGGGCAAATCACTTAATATCTTTGTGCCTTAGTTTCCCTATCTGTAAAATGAGGGGAGAGAGGTGGTTAGAATTCTAATCCAGCTCTAAATCTCTGATCCTATGAGCCTCTTGAAATTGCTGACCAAACAGATCTTGCCTCTGCAAATCTGTATAGATAAAAAGTCTAAAAAGGAAGAGAATATGTATTTTTTCAAAATAATAAAGTGCTAATTTTAAGTTCGTAGCTGCCAACTAATATGCCAAGGACTGCCTTATGTTTCTTGAATAAATATATCTTTAACATAATTATGCATAAAGATATCTGACATTAAAATCTAAGTTTACATAGTTGGGAAAAAAGATACTGAAGCAAATCTGTTAGATATCTTTACACAAATTTAAAAAATACTTAGAAAGTCTAGTGTTGATTTGGTATTGTTATGAATTAATTATAATAGATTGAAAATATTTTTCCAGATATATTATATAATGTAAGTGACAAAATTCCTCTCCATTTCTTCTTGCCTCCTAGGTGCCGCCTCATAGTTTTGTACCAATATGAAATTCTACCTAAAGCAAATAATAATAATAATAATAATAATAATAATCAGAAGACAACAAGGATTTTATTCTGGTATCTCACTAAGGACCATTTAGTAAGGTTTGAGTAACAAATGATACAATAGTGTCTGAAAGGGTAAGTGAATGCCAAGCTTAAAAGTTTAAATTCCTCTTCCCTAGAGGGTAGAGTGGGGTGGGGAATAGGAGAATCATATTTTCTTTGTTGTTTAATTTTATAAACCATATAAAATATTCTACTATAAGCATGCTTATATATATGTATATATGTGTATGTATGTATGTATGTATGTATGTATGTATGTATGTATGTTTAGCAAACTTTGCTACCATGGTCTATATTTAAAAAAACTATGGTCCTTATGTAGATTTATTTTAAAACAGTAGCAGTAGTAGTAGTGGTAGTAGTAGTAGTTGTTGTTGTTGTTGTTCTTCTTCTTCTTCTTGTTTCAGCCATTTCAGTCATGTTTGACTCTTTGTAACCCCATTTGGAGTTTTCTTGACAAAGATTCTTGAGTGGTTTGCCATTTCCTTCTCTAGCTCATTTTATAGATGAGGAACTGAAGCAAATGGGGTTAAGTGACTTGCCCAGGATCATACAGCTAGTAAAGAGTCTAAGGCTAGATTTGAATTCAGGGAGATGAGTCTTCCTGACTTCAGGCCCAGGACCCTTTCTACTGTATCACCTAGCTACCCTGTAAAACAGTAGGCATGATCAATCCTAAAAAGATGTGCGCTTCAGATTTTTCCCAAATCTACCTGCCCACCTCACCTCTCTACCTGTATTTCTAACTGCCTTCTAGATAGTTCCATTCTGATATGGTATCTATAACTTTAAACCACACGTATCCAAAGCAAAATTTGGCATCTACTCTCTCTAACACCAATACATTTATTCTACCTTCCTTCCTTTTTGCTGATGGTATCTCCATTGATTCACCTATCCACATTTAACACCTGAAATTCACCTTTGACTTATCTTTGACAATTCTTCTTCCCTTAAATCCATTAGGTCACTAAACTCTATTAATTCTTCTGTTAAAGTGCCTCTTTCTCCACTCCCTTCCTCTTCATCCCCAATGCCATTGCCCAAGTCCAGGCCTTCATTACTTCACTTTTGAATTCTTTCAAGTGCCTCCCTACTTAATTCCCAACTTCCAATCTTTTACCACTGCAATCCAGCCTAAATATTAATTCCAGGGTAAATTTCCTTAAATACAACATTTATCATACCAGTCGTTCACTCAAAAACCTTCAATGGTTCTCTATTTTCTTTTTTAGTCTATATTCTTCTATTTGACATTGTATTCACCCATAATATGGCCCTACCATGTGCTCATTTTCTCATTCCTTTCCTTTACCTTCTGCTCAAGTCTAAAGGGTCACTTCACTGTCCTGTCAATATTTTCTCTGCCCTATATCAAAACATTCCTTCCTACTCTTCTCTGTTTCTGAATCTCTTTCCTCAGTATCTGGAATCTTCTATACCAGGAACCTACTAAGCTAGAAACTTACAGCTTCCTCGTTAATTGGCACCTCTTTGTTTTTAATATGAAAGGTGGAAAATCAATAAGGCATACCTGAATGAGACCCTTCCCAATCCCTAAAAAATGCATGGTCCTCTTCCACTTTTCTAGTTATTCTGATAATGAAGGTAATGAGGGACCTCAAAATCTCACTCTTTAAATTGGCAAAAGCTTAATATAATCAAAACTGGGAGCAAACTATTACAAGAACATCATAGACTCTCTCCGCTTGCCTCAACTTGAAGACCGTAAACCCAAGGCTCTCCGGCAACATACCCAACTGGATCCCTTTGTTTTCTTTCCCTTTCCTACTCTGGAGATATTAGTCCAGGCTCCACCATAGGGGAAGATGGGAAGAAGAAAATATGATTCTCCTGTTTCCCCATCCTATTCTACCCTCTAGGGAAGACAAAATTAAACTCTTAAGCTTGGCATTCACTTACTCTTCCAGACACTATTGTGTCATTTATTATGCAAACCTTACTAAATGGCCCCTGGTGAGGTACCAGAATAAAACTACCCTAGTTCAAGATTCATAAGCACTTTGGGGTCTGCAGTGGATAGAATACCTTTCTGGTACCTTTCCCTTGCTGCTGTTGCCTTCTCTTTCATGCCCCTTGGGTATCTCCAATTATCCTATGGGGCTTTCTTTTAAATGTACCAAGTAAAAGTAATAATAACCATAATAGTGCTAATATTTGCATAGCTCTTTAAAGTTATAAAATGCTTTACATTTACTTTATGACTCATTTGAGTCTCACAATATCCCTGTGAGATACATACTACTGGTACCATTAGCTCCATTTTACAGATGAGAAAACTAAGGCTTCAAGAAGTTGAGTCATTTGCCCAGGATCACACAGCTGGAAAGCATCAGAGTTTGAGTATGAACCAAGATCTTCCTGACTCCAGCTCTAATAGTCTTTCTACTATATCAGGATATCTTACAAATAAAAATGCATGTTGCTTTCAGCCTTGGTGGGCTCGTCTAACTTTCTGCAAAATCTCTTTGAGTTCCAGTAAGAGACTCTAATATCTTCCTGACTACTCCAACCCTAAATGATTGTCCCCTTCTCTGAAATGTTATTGCAATTATACTCTGTTCTTTATAATTTAGCACTTAATTATATACTGCCTCCCATTGTCTACTAATTGTTTCATGTACATTCTTTTTGTTTCCCCAATTAGGCTCTAGGTTCCTTAAGGTTAAGGAACAAATAATTTTAGACTTCAGTACACTTCAGAGTTCCTAGAACCGTGATGAGCACTTTAGACACTAGAATAATGACAGCTCCTATTTATCTAACACTTAATGGGTTACAAAGTGCTTTCTTCACCATCACCCTATGAGGTAGATAGTGTAAGTGTAATGTTTTTTTTTACAGATAAGGAAACTGAGGTTCAGAAAGTTTAACTGATTGCTCACAGTCGCAATGCTAGTAACCTGGTTCTCAAACCCAGAGCTCCTGATTTGTAAGTTAATGTGCTCTTTTCACATACCCTACTATGTCTCTGTAAAAAAATAAGAATTAAAAAAAAAACCACAGACTAATATTTTGGTTGCACTTAGGATTTCTCTGTGTAAGAGAATTCTGTGAAGGAGTTATCTAGTTAGGTAAGTCACCTAACATCTTCTGTTATCAATCTGTAAATATGTATTTTTACTAAGTGGAATATGTCTTCATATACTTCAATATCACAAAAACCATCTTAAAGAGAGGTAAGTTAACAAAATGAACATGACATAAAAATTTAGCCTCTTCCTGAATGTCCTTTTTAGGGACTCAACCTAAGATCTGTATACTTAAAAAATTTTATAATTGTCTTTCTATATAATTGGTTTCTTTCCATTTTGTTCGCTGCATCTAGAAATGTCATTCTGAGAAGAGTACTTCAGCAGACTGCCAAAGGAGTCCATCACATACACACACACACACACACACACACACACACACACACACACACATTTTAAAAACCCCTGGACAAGATGCTAATGTTGATACTTCCTAACAGAAAAGCCTGGAAGAAGCAGGAGATGGTAATATATAATAAAAAAGAATATTCTCTGTTTTTTCACCACTTAGATTTGCTACCACTCATTTTGCTACTTTCATAATAACTACAGCAT
Source organism: Vombatus ursinus (assembly GCF_900497805.2). Classification (NCBI taxonomy): domain Eukaryota; kingdom Metazoa; phylum Chordata; class Mammalia; order Diprotodontia; family Vombatidae; genus Vombatus; species Vombatus ursinus. Next base: position 13,342,558 of record NW_020954594.1, read on the forward strand.
TAGCTCAGTATAGTAGGATTGCCAAGGCATGGAAGGCTCAATAAATAGTTTCATACTCATTCATAGAGGGTTTTTTTTTTAGTGAGGTTTTCATTACTTTTTTTCAAGAAGTTTGAAAATTACTGTTAAGTGCCACTTGGTTTCTATTTGTTCTCATTTCTGAAAATAGCATGGGAAATTTAAGCTGGCAAAAAAGAAAAGAAAAAAAAAAGCAGCCTCAGTAGAGTATTGTAATTTTTGAAGTAAATCTATTACTTTTTCATCCAGTGTAGACAGACTCCTTCTAACCCTTTATTGGGGATTGTGGGAGAAAGAAATAAAACAAAGGAAACAATTTGGACTTTCTGCATTTCTGAAAAAATTACCAAGTTCCCTAAGAATGTTTCCATTACCACTGACGAGCCACCAAACGGCAAATCCAAATGAGCAGCCTCATTCAGAAGGCTTACTAGTCAATTTTGGAAGAAAAGGAGGTCTGCCATGGAAAGTAAATGGACAGATTGAAGGAGGAAGGAGGGGGTAACATTTTCTGGAAGCAGGTCTTGAAAATCCTGTTCACAGCCTGAAATTGCATAAATTGTCTCTACATATGTTATTGCTACCTTGGGGGCCATGATAGCATATGCATTTTGGAGGGGTTTCTTTCCTCCCCCCAAAATAGATATATGTCCATGAATATATATGTAAATATATATATATATATATATGTTTAATGCATGAATATTATGATGATTTCTCTTCCATAGGGCTTTGTGGTCCCTTTAGACTTGAATACCACATTTTACAAAGAAAGAGAAATCCATTGAGAATATATACATATTTTTTAATAGCAACAAAATACAAAAGAAATAACTCTAAGTTCTGTTTCATACTTTACCTCAAGAATACAGCAAAAGAGAAGAGTCAGGGAATATTAGGACCTAAGCAAGCCAATGAGACATTTGACACATGTTGGGAGTGGCAATACAGCTTTTTTAATCACACACACACAAACTTGCAGTACTGTGTCTTGAGAAACAGTGAAAGCAGCACCATACATTTCTATGCATTTGTATGAAGTCCACCAGTAGAAAAGGAAAGTGCCATACTGTGAAATTCTGTCCTGTTATATGTAAAAGTTCCTTCACAATTAAAAGACATTTCTCTTTGCCAAATGATTACAGTGAGGCCAGTAACTGTCTCTTGAACTATTCACTATTGTGAAAGGAACATTGCTGGATGTGAGTATGCTCAATCCTTGCTGCCTTTGTCAGAAAACCCATGTCTTTAATATATTTAATGTTACTGTTCATTGTATGTGCTATAAAACAATTTGATAAAAGCAAATAATTGCACCATATTTTGTCCCAGTTAGTTTTCTCTAAAACAGACTGACAAATCTAATATGAGTTCCCTGAAATGCAGTTACTTCTAAGCTCGGGTATTCTGGAACACATAAAATAAATATATGATCAATGAAATGAAATATGACAAAATGTTTCATATTGATGTTTTCTGCTTTCAAAAATGTCTTTTTGGTTAATGCCCTAAGTCACTTTTTCCATACATTTGCTTTTTTCATAACGTATAGCTTTCCTAGTTCTGATTTCAAGTTCAGGGAGCCTGGGGAGAATTGGAAGATTTCTTCAAACCAGGGCTGTTCTTCAGCCTTTCACATGAGAAAATTGTTAGGAGCATTAAAGTATTCCTGACTATGTTGCATTCCTTTGTTCAGAGTGAGTTTTGGGAACACATCCTTTTCTCATTATATTTCCATAAAATATATTTGATCTATTCTATTCTTAGAATACCTCTGATGTGGTCTGTGAGTGGAGCACAGTATAAAAATATTTCTTTTTTATATGAGACAAAATGTTTCCATTTCTTAGACACATAAAAAAAATCACTCTACAGCATTCTAAGAAAGGAAAACTTTTCTGATACTTTTTTAGTGGTAGTCAGTACATATTACAAAGGCCCCCCATCTCTACTATTGGATTCAGAGTATCACCAAAAGCAATTGCAAAGCAAAATAAAGGGAGAGTGGAGAAACTGAGGAGAGAGGAATGGAAGAAAAGAGCAAGAGAGAAATCTTAATAAAAATACTAGGAAAGTAAATTTATGTAAAGACGTAACAAAATAAATTAATCCTCTTCCTCACAGACAAAAACATTTGTGCCAAAATTAGACTGTGCATTAACACATCATAGAAAATTTGAATAGTTCCAAACACAAATAAGAATGTTTCCAACTGGCCTGACATATAGTAAGCACTTAATAAATGTTTATGGAATTGAAATGAATTAATTTGTTTTTCAAAAGAACATTGAAAACCAGAAATAGCTTTCCTGCTGTTTTCTTCCTCGTGTCACTAATACATATCAGTTCAGGGCAATGATCAACCACAGGAAGCAACCATTCTCTAGTCTCCATCTCCAGCCCAGCAGAATGGTTGATTGCTCTGGCAGCAAACAGCTCCTTCTGAGAACATTCTCTTCAGAATGTCTGCCTATCTTTGGTGTTTCCCTTCTGAAGGAACAACTGCATAAGGTCTATATATGCTGGAGTTTACCATTCAACCCTTTTTTTCCCGACAAACATGCTTTGTCTTTCCCCTCTCTGTTTCATCCTGCACGCTGCTGCCAAAGTGGTATTCCTAAAGCAATAGTATGATCCTGTCACCCACTCACCCTTCTGTGCACATAACCTGCTCGAGAAACTCTAGGGCCAGGGCAGCTAGGTAGTACAGTGGATAGAGCACCAGCCCTGAAGTCAGGAGGATCTGAGTTCAAATCCAGCCTCAGACCAAACACTTGACACTTACTAGCTGTGTGACCCTGGACAAGTCACTTAGCCCTAATTGCCTAAAAAGAAAAGAAAAAAGAAACTCTAAGGCCTACCTGTTGCCTCTAGGATAAACTATGAGCTCCTCTGCTTTGAATTTAAATTTCTTCCTAATCTAACCCCAGCCTAACTTTCCAGCTTTATTATACTTTATTCCACTTCACTCATTTTAAATTCCAGCCAAACTGGCCTCCATGTTTTCTTCCTCTTATACAACAATTCGTGGGCAGAATCTCTGTGCCTTTGCAGAAGCTCCCCCAACCCCACTTAGAATGCCCCCTCCTCACATTTGCCTCTTTGAGTCCCTACCTTCCTTCATGGATCAGCTGCAGTGCTGCCTCCTAAAAAGGGCCTTTCCCATCATCTCAGTTGCTATTTCCTTAACTCCTGAAATTGTTATTTTTGTATTTTTTATTTATTTTCATGTGTACATCTGGTTTTCTCACAATAAACTATATAATTCTTGAAGGCAAGGATGTTTTTTTTTTTCTTTTATTCTCAACACAGCACAGCTTCTGGACTATAGGGACTTAATAAATGTTTACTATTCGACTTAGGGATTGCTGAACATTTTAGAAATAAAGAGCAAACGAAAATAACTCCTGCCTTCAGAAAGCTTATGTTCTACAGTACCCAAGAAAAATCACCAGTTAATTCTGTGAGATAAACACCTGCAGAATCCAACCAGACACACAAGATAAGGAACACTGGAGCTTGTAATTCATGGATTTATTATGAAATTTTTTTGATTGCTACACAAAAGAAAAACGAATTTTTCCCTAATTTGTTCCCTAATATTTGTTCCCTAGTACTGAAAAGGAATACTGTACATTAGCAATGAATGTCATAGCTGCTGAGTAACAAGAAGTCTTTCAATGTCTGGGAAGGCCCCATGTCCACCATGCTTCTGCATGCTCACCAATATCTTTATGAAACAATTTCCTCTTGCAGAAGAGAATTTTCTGCTCTCTCCTTTGTAGCAGAAGAATTTTGCAACACCACAGAAATATTAAATAAGATCTCTTTTTGGTCAGTTTTACACAAAGAGCAACTACATAATGTAAAATGGGTATGTCCAATGGTAAGACAATTTTAGCAATGAGTATTAACTTTGATACTGAACAAATTCAAATGAAAACCTTCAGCCTTTTCCAACTAGAATGAATCACAGTTAAATGTAATCAATATAGTACTTTGTCCTACGCTCTTTATTATATAGCTAGATGTTTTCTAATCTGGCTACTTGGCTCTATGGCATACATGTTGTCTTATTTTTAGTGCAAATTGCTCACAGACAATATGGACTCTCAGTATCTACCAGTCTAAATGATTAGGGATGAGTATGGAAGCAGAATCATAGTAGCATGCTGCTGCAGTTAGTATGTGAAGCATATTTTTTGACCATAGTTTGTATTGACTTATCTGTTTGTCTGGTGTTTGCCAAGGAGAGTATAAGCTCCTGGGAGGCAGGATTTTTTTTTTCTTTTTAGTTTTTGTATCCCCAGTGTTTATCACAGTATCACAAATACTTAATAAATGCTTGCTGATATTAATCGAATCTATTTGAAACAGCCCTTAACTCTATGGAAGAAGAAAAACTAAAGTGTGAAAATAATTGTATAAAAATGAATGCTGGGGCAGCTAGCTGGCATAATGGATAGAGCACTGGCCCTGGAGTCAGGAGGACCTGAGTTCAAATCAGGTCTCAGACCAGACACCACTTCACACTTACTAGTCGTGTTAGCCTGGGCAAGTCACTTAACCCCAACTGTGTCACCAAAAGAAAAAAAAAGTGAATGCATTATCAGGGCAATGCTCATAAATCAACCATTTGTAGATTCAGTCAATGTCTAAATTAAGGTTTGCCTAGATGACTAATTGGATCAACATTTCTGGTGGATGACTCTATCTGTTCTAGAAAGTCATTATGATTATTTGGTCCATTTTAATAATACAATATAATTGACTGGTGAACTAATTGTGAGCCTAGAATTTAAATTGTAAGGCAGCAAAACGTATTGTAAAGAAATAAGTGCTCAATCTCTATTGGATTAAACAATAAGTATTGGTATAATGCAGCTTTCGTTATTGTCCGATGTTTTAACAGAGATTACTAGTACATTGAATTAATTAGAAATATCCTACAAATTGAAGAGACAATGATTTTGAACAAGTCTACCCATGCATTCTTAAAATTAACGTAGAAAAGAACATAAATAAAATGCAATTTATTAATTCATAATTTTATAAATCTCCTCGCCTTTTCAAATTGATACTTAAATCCCCTTATCGTTGCAAGTTAAAGAGTATGTAGCTTTAAGTAGAGTTTTGTAGTCTTATTCTTTTGAGGACTGGATCAGCTGTGGCAAGGTAATTGATAGTTTTCAGATTTTTATATTCAACACTACGTGTCAAAGTACCACCTTGGTTATTGTTGAGGGATAAAGAAGATATACTGAGGGTTTTTTTCCCCTTCTTTAAGTAGTTTTCAATCCAGTTATGCATCAACTTGATGTGACCTATGATCATAGGGAATAGACAGACATTACTTCATTTAATCCTTACAACCACTCTGGGAAGTAGGTACTATTATTATGCCCATTTTATGGATAAGAAAAACTGAAGCAGGAAAAGGTTAAATGACTGACTGACCCAGGGTCCCATTGCCAGTATGTGTCAGAGGAAGGTCTTGAACATGGGTCTTCCTGGCTCTTGGACCAGTTCTCTATCTGCTCAACTTCTGGATATGATTTTGATTGAGATTAAGTGACCAGATAAAATTATATGGTCACTTTGTTTAAGCATATCCATTCCCGAGTATTTTAAGATATAATTTCCATTGTCACATTCAATTCAAATCCCGTTTCCCAACCAACACCCCCTGAAAATTTTCCTTTTATTGGTTCTTCAACCAGTATTAGAAATCTGCCAATAAAACCATACTATATAATTAATCATCCTATATTTTGAAAGGTATTAGTCCACACGGAGAACTATTTAAGCAGAGTATTCACGAACTAAAGAACAAAGATGTTTGATTTGTATGTACTTTTCCTCTATTAATTACCACAGAGCTGGCTTTACACAGCCTTCAAACATAAAAGATTTAGTCATAAAATTCAGGTTCATATGAATGGAAAATTTTCAAATGATCTTTGATTTAGAAACCAGGCATTTTTCTCAATAAGTATTACTAAGTTAAGTTAATAAAAAGAATTAAAACTAGTTTTAATAAGATACCTGTTTCATGCTAACACACTCTAGTACAAAGCAGGGTGGGGTGAATATATGTCACCTACCTAATCTCAAAACAAACTTTAACCAGCAAAGAACAAGTTTCAATGTAGGAATTTCATTCTAGTTTCCATTAATACCTGTTAAACTTGTACTCTAAAATTCAAAAACATATACTGTTTACTGGATGGAAATAAGAGGTTTTTTATTGCTTTTTGATTTTGATTAAATTCCTTCTCCTTTTTGAGTTCTCAGAAAAGGAAGGTTTACTGGACTACTTGAATATTTTTACTTACTTGCATCTCTTACTTGTATCAAATAGTTCAAGACATTCTCCAAAAATGAGGTGCATCATCAGAAAACTCAAAGTAACCTGTATAATTTATCTTAAATCCTTAATGATTGTGACTCTGTATTATATCTAGTCAAACTGAAAAGTAGCAACTGAAGACAATTATCCAGATAATTATGACCAAAACAAAATTCCCTTTCACTGTGAATATCCAGAGCCAACTAATAATATTAACATATCTTGATATTTTAGGTATTTGGTGGGTCAATCATGTCAGTAGTTGTCCAAATACTATGCTTCATTCTATATAGACACTTTTCTAATGATAGCATCGAAATTCAGGTTAAGCACCGATACCCTCCCTTTCTTAAATTTACCCCAACTACATTTCATTTGTTTTACAACTGCTTTAATTGTGTATAACATTTTTAATTTCTTAGCTTTTTTTTTTTTTAGGAGAAAAGGCTATAGGACAAAGTTGTCACCATGATATACAGTATAAAGAACACTGACTATACCAACACTCAGAAGACCTTGACACTAATTCCAGCTCCAATATCAATTATCCAAGTGACTATGGGAACTTTCCTGTTTGCATTTCAGTTTCCTCAACTACAAAAATCAAGACATTGAACTGGATGATTTTCTGAGGCCTCTTCCAGTTCTACGATCCCATTATTATTTGAATGCTGCATTTTTCATTTAATGCTGAATTTTCAGGAGGGCCTTTTCTGTCCAGTTTCTAGAGTTGTCTTACAGGAAGAAGACATAATGGGAATATGCAACATCACCTCAAAGGATGCCAAATAACTAACTTAGTAATCTATTTTTAAATAATAAATTTTATATAAACTGCCCAACTGAGGTTTTAATGGTTAAAAATTTAGTAAAGTTCTTTAGTTTTTAATAAAAATTCTTGGGAAAGTTCTTTCATTGTTTTTATAATATTTTGGAGGGGCTAGACAATGGTGCTAAGTGACTTGCCCAGCGACACACAGCTAGTAAGTGTTATGTGTCTGAGGCTGGATTTGAACTCAGGTCCTCCTGACTCCAGGGTCGGTGCTCTATCCACTACTTCACCTAGCTGCCCCCTTTCATTGTTTTATCTAGTTCATAAATAAGAACTTTTCAAGGATAGTGAAAATTGTGTGCAATCAAAAGAAGGAACAGGAAGAAGAGAAGAGAGGGAGAAGAAAAGGGGGAGGAGGAAGAAAAGAAGGGAGAGGTTGAATCAGAGAAGAGAAGGATAATCAGGAGAAAGTTGTGTGGTTGAGGGTTTTCCTTCATTCTAGAAGAGGACCATGACATCAGGAAGATGATGCTATGACTTGAAAATGAATTGGCCGTAAGTGAGGGAGGGCTATGCAAAGTCGCCAGTGTCAGCCTCTCTACCAGGGCCATCTGGATTCGGTGGCCAGATATAGATGAAGAAGACTGGAGATGGCCCAGGGTGCAATGAGAGACCTTGGCCTTTTTAAGCTGAGGTCTTTCCACATTCTCACTCCCAATGAGGCAATGCCCATTCAGTGATGAGGGCTGTTTAAGAAGTGAGCCAGGGATGGTCACTTCAATTTAAAAAAAAAAAATCAAACTGGGAGGAGAAGACCCTCAGGGTTTCTAGACAAAACAGAAACAATTATTATTTACATTCACTCTGAGCCATCGGGGCCCAAAAAATAACCATTAAGTGCTGCTTAGTTAGGGACCTATTGTTGTCCAATCAATGAGAACCAGAGTGAATTGGATTTAAAGAATGGTCTTTAAGAAAGTCGTGTAGCCAGCAAACCCCAAGATATCAAAGTAGGTTTCAGCTATCAGAATTTACCTTCCTTTGGGCTGATGAAAAGAGATGCAGGAGAGGAGAGGAGAAGCTGAGTTACCCAACTTGAACTGGGCAATTAGGTCCCTAGTGGGCATCTCTGACTACTAACAGATCATGGTTTGTCCTTCATTTTCGAAGAGGACCATGGTATCAGGAAAATGATGCCACAACTTGCAAGTGAATTGGATTTAAGGAATATAAATGAGGAAAGAATAAAGGGAAGGAGGAAGAAGAAAAATGGAGGAAGGAAATGATTTTAGAAACATAAAATATTAGGAAAGCTTTATAGTCATTAAATAACTAAAGCTGATGTTGAAGAAAAACCTTGGTATGATCTCTAGCAATGTTTTTAAACATACACTTTCATATATCAGCATGGTAATATGTCATGCCTGCTTCCATTTGTCTTCTTAAGTTATTTTTCTGTTACTGACACTACCCAACAAGATGCCTCCTCTCTAGCTTGTATTATTAGCTTTCACATATAAAAGAGATCTGGTTTGTTTAAATGGAATATTTTCTCACCACTTTGCATTGTTAAATATACCAATGGAGAGATCTTGGAGAATAGAAATATAGTTTACTAGGCCTGCATGTCAAAATAGGTCATGGGACAATTCAAAAGAACATCAAATTAAAGAATCAATGACATAACCATAGCAGTTTTTGCTAGTATGCCCATTTTGGCACTTAATTATATTCAGTCTTTCAATCTGTTGCCAATATCTCTTTGGCTTATGTTCCCACCCAAGATTTCTCTAGGGAACATAACAGAATCATAGATTGAGAGCTAGAAAGGACCTCGTAGACTAATTCTGCATTATCATTTTACAGATGGATATATTGTCTCATTTATTTGGTTTCTTCTAATTATTTCATATTTCTCCTCAACTATCTGATGATATTTTTAAGAGAAGGGCAGGGCCTATGTCACGTACAGCTTAGCACTTACCATGCACTGCTCAGTAAGTTATTTTTTAAATTGAATTATGACAAAGTGAGAACAGGAAAATTAATAGTTTTTTTTCTCAATGCTTCTCAATATCTTCCTCAAAGTCAACTATCTGGATTTGTGAATCTTAGCAAGCAATTTACAAGTGATTATGACAACTGTGGATGTCCATGCATGGTAAGATCTTTATCAAAATTTTAATTGAAAAAGACTATTGATCTTCATTGATACAGATCAGAAACTGGGAATTTATTTTATGTATGGCCTTGGAGGCAAATTTACAGGCAAATTTTATTTAAAAATAGGACGATTATATCAGGTTAAGAATGAGTTTGTATATTCTATGTCTCTAAAATACACTCACAAAATATAAAAAATTAAGATATAGATAGATAATTTGGGCAGGCAAAGTTCATTTGCCTAATATATTTAATAATAATATGGTCTTCTTATGGAGTAGGAAGAGAATTGGATTTAGAGTTATCAAATTCAAATCATTTTTTTCGCCACTTAATAGCTAAGTGTCCTTAAGCAATTCATTTATTTTCTATAGACCTCAGTTCACACCTCTATAAAATGAGTGGAATGGAATAGATCAAGGGTGGGCAAACTATGGTCCAAGGGCCAAATGCCATTTGCCGTTTTCATATGGCCCACGAGCTAAGAATGGTTTTTACATTTTAGCTTGTGGCCCTTTCCAAAAAACAAACAAAAAAAAAGGTTGCATGCTGGATTTGGCTCTCAGGCTGAAGTTGCTGACCCTTGGACCAGATAATGTCTAAACTTCCCTCTAGTTCTGACATTTCATGATTCTCTAAGTATCTGAATTATTGTCTCAATTTCCCCACTTACACATACATGTATATATATATATATACACATATATACACATATGTATGAGATTATATGTAAAATATACATATATGTATATATAAATGTATTTCTATTTTATACCCACATACATACATATTCCATGTGCATTTTCACCTGCAAATTCCATCCCCCCCGCTTGACATGCCTTTACTCTATTTTTTTTTTTTACTATGCTTACCTTTCCTTAACGGCATAATTTAAGTGTCACCTATTTCAAAAAGTTTTCCTTAACCCACTTCAACTCAGAATGATTTCTCTATCTTCTGAATGCCTATGGTTCCTCTTGTCGATACTGCCCTTTTGGTACCTGTGCACATGCTATCCTCAACTATTGCAATATTTACAAATGACTTAACTCCTCTATTGCTATTTAACTCTTCATCTGTCTGTCTTGTAAAACCTGTATTTTACTTTCCGGAGGTCAAGATTCATATGTTAGGTTATACTTTTCTGTATCTCTCATAGTGCCTTATACTCTGCAATGCAGTAAGTCCTAAATAAATACTTATAGGATGAAGTGGATGAATGGACCTATACTATCAGACTCAGTCTTTAAGAATCTTATTAAAGAAAAGTGCTGGCTACACAATTTGCGTTACGCTCATGTACAGACCAATAGGCCAACTCAGACAGACATTGCACATAATACAATATTAAGACTCAGAAAGCCAGAGGATAACCAATCAATTTGGATTAAAACACCATCCAAGCTGACCTTCTTCTTTGAGCAGTAATTCAGGTTGAGGAGTTTATCTAATAAGTTCACAATCCAAATAAAAAAGGTGCAAGCACCTAGTCTTATGACTAGGATGACTTACATATCATATACAGAAACCATTCCTGGGAGTAAAATATCAAAATCGTGTAGCTCTATGTCCTTGCCAATACTCCTGCCTTTAGTCTTCCAATGTTGTTCTGACTTGCTTAATGCAAACCAGCGTTTGTTTAACAGTAGAGTCTACATTATTCATGGATTAATTATCCAGAGCTGGGGAAACTCCAGCTCTCAACTTCATTTCATATGGTCTGTTATGCCTGAAAATTGTATTTCTATTTATGTCACCGAAGATCACAAGGTCATACATTTAGAGATGGAAGGGACCACAGAGGTCATCCAGTCAACTCCCTAATTTTACATGATGAAACTGAGGCCTAAGAAAGTTAAATAGTTTGCCCATGGTTACACAGAAATTAAGTTGCAGGGAGGAAATGTGAAACTTCTGACTCCAAATGCAGCCCTTTGTCAACATACCACAGGTCTATTCTTATAGAATTACAATATAATTTTCACTGTCTTGAATAGTAAAATCCTGAAAAGCTATGTAACAAATAGGAATGTTACTATGTTACTCAATGACAAATTCATCTCTTTATGCTCCCCAACTCTCTCTCTCTCTCTCTCTCAGTGATTCAGGTTCAAGAGAAAAAGTACAACGAAGCACTCAAGGAACATAAAACTTTGGTTAAAAATATCTTTATTAATTAGAATTTAAAAGTTAAAAGGAGTTAAAGGGATACTCTTCTGTTGTCACTAAGGAGAGGACCTGAAAAGCAGTTGAGGTTCAGCAGTAACCTCTGTCTATATCCTTTTGTATCTTAAGCATTTTGGCAGCAAAAACGCATCCTATCTTCCCACCCTTCTACCGTTAAAGAAGCCCTACAGCACTGAGTGGGGCAGAAGAGGAGAAGGAAATTGAGGAGATCAGAACAAAAGCAAAAGGAGTAAAAAGCCATGACAAAGAGTGGGCCCAAATCAATCTCACCCTCAGAAACGTGGAAGCTAAGCAGCCAATCACTCCTCCCACCAGCAGCGCTCCAGATTCACCCTACTCACTGTCCATGTAAAACCAATATGGTTCGTGCAACAGTCCCTCTCCTCTGGCCTGCTCCTGTCTCATCCTTGGCTACTCAAACTTGGGTGTTTGGGGCTGTATTTACTGAATTCTCAGCTCAAGTTCTACACTAATGTTGTATTATGGTAGGGGAAACACTATCTTCATCCCATCCCCTCCTTTAAACTGATCTTTCCCTTATATTAAAAAAATTAAACCAAAATAATTAATACAGCAACTACATGTGACAAGGTACACCATATTCTGCCCTAGTAGTCCCCCATCTCTCTATCAAGAAGAGGATGGTACGCTTTATTATCTGTTAAGCATTTTTCAAATTCTTAGCATCCCGTTTCCTTTCCTTTCCTTTTCATTTATAATACATTGACTGCTGTGCATTTTAGTCTCTTAATTTTAATTATTTCACTCTATAAAAGTTCAAGAAAAATTTCCCATGTCGCCCATACTTCCTCATTGTCATCCTTTCTTATTTCACAATACCATTTCATGCTGTTCATATAGCAACATTTTTTCAGCACTCACTTTGTTTAGAGTTATTTGCTTTGCTGAAAAGAGGGCTACTTGAACATGTCAAGTAAAGAAGCATTTATTTGGCACCTCTTATATACCAAGCACTATGCTAAGTGCTGCGGATTTATCCTTTGTATTTGTCTTTGCTCTCGTGGAGAGTGAATATCAATGGCTAGTTGGGGAATCACCAGTTAAAAGGTATGGACAGTGTTGTGACCCAAGAGTCTTGATGGCTATGTTAGCAGAGCACAATCTCTGGTGGGTCTAGTGAAAAGAAGGAGGAGGGTTGTGGGGCAAAGAATGGAATAAACATTTATTCCTTTGCCAGTACCAGGCATAAGCACTTTACAAATATCTCATTTGATTTTCACGACAAGCCCGCAAGTTGGATGCTGTTATCCCATTGTACATTTGAGGAAAGTGATACTGAGGTTAAGTGACTTGCCCTGGAACCCACAGCTAGTGTCTTTGGTCGAATTTGAACTCAGATTTTCCTGACTCCAGACCCAGAGTTCTAGCCACTTCAGGGTTTCAAGAACTAACCAGCTGATTACTATTGGCCAAAGACTAAGTTTTGAGAGATCTATCATCAGATTGGCTACAGGGTGATGATTTGTTTTAAGCCACAACAACTCCTATAGACCATCTATTAAGTTAAAGGAAGTTTTAATCTGTGTTCAGAATAAGAATAGCAAAGTTATGGCTGCTTGAAGTTTCGATGAACAGCCCTAGATACTAAGATCCAATATGTCTGTACAATTTCACATGTGTGATGAGACTATACAATCCAAAAAGGGGACACAGTCTAGAGCAGGCAGGCTAGAGGTGTGCTGAAGCATGTCTGTGAAGGATATATAACCTATAATTCTGCCCTCTGGCCACTGAGCTTCTGTACAAATCCAATGAACAAAGATGGCCATTGCTTATCTCTCTTACCAGCAGCTACACAGCTGCAGAACAAATTGCCTCCAGCTGCTAAGGCATCCTTACCTCCCTGGGGTCTAGTCTTAGTCAGCTGCAAGAAGACTGACCTAGACAAGGGGGAAGGGCAGACCATCCTCCTGCCTTACCCAGACAAGTGTACTACTCAATTCTGGATCTTTAAAAAGATCAGTTTTGGATACTCAGTTTAGGCTGTTTTCATAACATCAAAGAAAAAAAAAATTCCAGAATATGAAATATTCTACCAAAGGAGAAACTACTCAGTTTTTGTGGTTTGGGGTTAAGTATGTGTGCATGATTTCTATCTAATGGAAAGCTAAAGTGTCCTTGGAGCTGGAACATTTGATAAGTCATCCTGGATGATTCTAAATTGATAATTGGCATTTGGTTTCAAGTATCTTAGGAGTCTCTGGGACTCAGTTTCTTCATCTGTAAAATGAAAGGGTTGCACTTGATCTCTAAGATCCCCTCCATCTCTAAATTCATAATCCTATAATCCTATGAACTTAGATACATGGTGTGTATGTGAATAAGAAAAAAGAAGTTTTTTTTTTTTTTAAAAATCAGCACATTTTTTCCAAATTCAAAAGGGCTACATTCAAAGAACCTTAAGGAAGGGAAAATCCAAAAATGTGCTAGTTCCACTTTAAATCTTTTTTGAAGAAGTTTGAGGCATTTTGAGAAATATTTAGAATTTTAAGGGGAATTCCTTTACTCCTCATTGAATATTTTAAAAGAACTTTATTAAATTGAATCTCACAATTTTGAAGTATTCAATCCAAAAAAAATTAAAAACCTCCTCAATTTGCTAACCCTTAAGTTTAAACAAGTTTCTCAATTTCTTTGATGAAGATTTTTGACTTCAATTTTCTATTTTTAAATGCTATTTCTTTGTTTCTTGAGACCAGGTAGCTCTTTCCCCAATTCTCTCTACTGTTTTTCCTTTTTCTCTTTTTACTTTCTTCCCTTTCCCTAACACTTTTATTTTCTGCTCATGATTTTTACTCCCAAATCAAGCTTCCCTCTACTTATTCCTTTCACTTTCTCTAACTGCTTATAATACGTATATTATAGATGCCAGATTCTCTTTCTGATTGCTTCCAAGTCCTACCTGCCTCAGGGAGAAGACCCTTTCCATCTCAGCTGCCAAGATATCTGCTCCTAAAAACCCAGGCCTTTTCAGACCTGAATACTTCTTTGTCTGTTTGTCTTCTGCCAATGGTTCCCTCATTCTTCTTTCTCTGTCCAACTTCACTATTTTATCACCCACTACTTACATCCCACCCGATCATTTCCTTTTCCCTTTCCAGACTTTTAGGTAGGCCAAGAAGACCCACCCAAAAACTTCAGATAAGAAAACAAAAAGTTTTACTAAATGTATGTTGTTCTTTAGAAATTAATTGAGCTAAAGAGATTTTAACATTTCCAAAAAATGTGTGTTCTGAGCCACTCTAAAGCCCTGAGGAGACATCATAATGGGAGGAAAAGATTGACCTGTCTTATACCTTAAACAGACATTTCTGAGAAACAAATGAATAATCTCTTTATCTTCTTACAAGCAGGAAGTTATATGTGGGGAGGAGTAAAAATATGAAAAGGGAACTGGTTCTTAATGTTGAAATACGAGAATCATTTTTGAGAGCTATTTCAAATTCTTTCTGGCAAAATTTGTCTTCACAATTTGTGGTATATTTGACCATAGCCCATTTATATCCACATTCATCTTCATCAGTTCAGATTAACTGAACATATTGGTCAAATGACATTCTCCACTAGCAGCTATGGAAGTTTATAGAGTGCAGGTTAGACAATGTTACTGCCCCAATGAGATTACTAAATTGAATATAACTGTTTTTAAGACAACCCTCTGAATCTCATGCACAGTTAAAAAAAGTAATTCAGTTTTCCAGATGACACTTCACCATCCACCAGAGGCCACTATATGAGACAGACAACAAATACTGTGTAAAGCTGAGAAAGGAAGCTGGTATCCAAAGAAATTAATATTTCAATGGCCATCTCTCACCACATCCCTGCACTTGGATAGCTTCTGGTTGTAGAAGTTAGAGGACAGACATGACAAGGTGGCAAAGTGAGCCTGTACCACAAAGGAAGCATATCTACCTCCCCTGGAATACCTTTGACCATAGCTATCACCACTGCCGCTGTATTCCATCTAGCTAACTGAGGGGGTTTGTTCATGTAGCAGTGATCCACTCTGGTGGCACAAAATTATACTCCACTTTAAGAAGGTACACACTTAGACCTTCATCTCAACTCAGTATGGAGGGAACTCAGTTTAGGACCTTTCGGATATCTCCCAAATCCCATTGTTGTTTTATTTGTTCCAGGGTTGGGGGGGGGGGGCGGTGAGAACAGATTCTCAGTGGATCAATTCCAGTTGACCATTTGACCACTGGTCCTGGAGCTACTGCTGATAAATGATAAAAATGGGAATAGGTTGCGGGTTAGACTGATATTTCATAGCATCCTATAGTGAGAACTGGAAGAGATATCAGAGGTCATTCAGGTCAACCTCTTCACTTCACAAAGGTAAACACTGAGACCCAGAGAGGTGGTGAATGATTTGTGCAAGGTGAGCCAGGTAATAGGATCTGAATCCTCTGACTACAAATCTGGTGCTCTTTCCAGCTTTCTGCCATACCATCCTCTCCATCAGTAGTAGGCATCCCATCACACACACACACACACACACACACACACACACACACACAGGTGATCTGATCTTGAGGCTTTGAGGCATGATGAAGGTAGTTCTTAGCCACAAAAATATGCTGTGAAATCAAACTATGGGAGGCACCAGGAAAGATAAAAAAGAAGCAATGTAACGGGACAAACATGAGCTTTTCATTCTACGCATCCTGTCTAAAACTACTCCATCTGCTACTCCAGTTTTATAAACAATGGGGTAAGCCACCTAAGAGAAGGGACAAAGGTATCCTCCCAAGTTTTAAAAGAATCTCAATATTTTTCCAATTTATATTCCAAAATCCCACTCTTTTTCTGCACACAGTGGCTGCTATAAGTACCAGAGCTTCAATAATTGAATGCAGCCAATTACCTGAACAAAGTTAGCCTGTTTCCAAAACTGAATCCAAGACAGAAAAGAATACCAGCATCTCAGAAGCGTTTCAGAAACTTCAAAACTTCAAACACATTTCAGATGAGAAATGAATAAAGAAAAAGCTACAGCATATCCATTCACCTCCCTGGGATTTGGGACTTCTGAAGACTATATTCTTTAAATTAGAAACAGAAAGATTAGATCGGTTTTTGGTTATTTTTAGCGGGCTACTAATTCTGTTCATCAGGCTTAATTCTTCATTGTGCCTAACTCATTCTCTTACAATTAGTTAAGGGTTTATAAGAGTATTAACACTTATAAGCTACTAGGATGGCATTCACTGTATCTCAGCCAGAATCATTTGTACTCAATCAGGAATTGCCACAACTATTTGCTGGCCATATACATCAGGTAGATGCTGAGCTTTATCAGTACTTAGATGAGTAATAGGAGAGGAAATGTCTGTCTTGGTTGGTGCTTAAAAAAGTGACCTGAGGCACAGGATCAAATGATCATAGAATGAGAGGTGACAGGTAGCTCAGAAGCCATCATAGCCCAACCCCTTCATTTTAAAAGATAAGGAAACTGAGGTGTACAGAGGTTAAGTGACTTGCCATGTCATAAAGCTAATATTGAAGATAGGATCTGAGCCCTCACATATACAAAATGCAAGTATGCAAATTCATTTACAAATATGTATAATTTTACATTTATGTAAATCAGTTATTGAATACTGGACTTTTGCCACATACATGACCAAAGGTAGGCCATGGGGTTGCTCTTCCCTCATCTATGTATACACACATGTACGCATACATACATGCACACATAGGTAAAATCCAGGATGGCGCTATTTTAACCTATTTACTACCACCTCCAAGATGCCTTTGATGTCCATTTTAACCTGATTTTCCTTGTAAAGAAATTTTTGGGAGAAGGGTCAAGGGTCCTACATTGCCTGACCTGCCATAGCTCCAGCACCCCTTGTACCTCCAAACAAAAGGTCCCCAATTACAACAGTGAAACATACAAGTCCTTCAGCAGCCTGAAAGAGTTAATGCTGCTTCCTGAGTGCCCTGATACTGGGGGATGACTTAGGCACCAGGGGAGACCTGATCTCATTCATTGATTCATGTGGCCAATTTTTATTTCTTTAAATAAAAAATGGTATATCAGTAGAGAGCTTAAGGATAATGATGGAACATTTAATATTAAGTGAAGGGAAAACCAGAGCGAGGTGGCTGAGATTTGAAAGACTTTGAAGTCCATGTGATGAGGGATTTGATCATTTGCCTTTCACCTAGAATACAGAATTAAGATGACTTTGGCTCCAATGAGACGCAGGGGGACTGAGGAGGGATTGAACTCTTTAAGGATTTAGAACATGTCTACAGTTGTCTCTGCCTTAATTACATAACGGGAAAGCTTTTATTTCAACTCTGGCCAAGGAAACCGTGGTCATGAAACTGTTTTTATTTGAAGAACTGTTTACTCTCACAGGAAAGGGGCAGGACCCGGCACAGTTGATGAGCCAGCAGTGAGCCAATGCTTCATGAGCAGAGATAGAGCTCTAAGTAACGGGCACGTGGAAGATGCCAAGATTATCATGACATCAGGGTCACAGATCCCATCCATGACCTCACTGAAAATCTAGGGAAATTTATGTTTGTAGAGCTATATGACACTGCCATTAAAATTCTAAAGCTACTATCCAAACATGCGTAGATCCCAAGGCCCTCATTTGTATAAAACAATGAATGAGATGTTCACATTTAAAAGACTTCAAAAGCAAACACTCTCAGAGATGCATTTTGCTGCTTTATAGCACCTCTGCCCCCAAACCATTGCACAGTAATGCATGTGACTTCATCTCTCCAAAATGACTCATGTTGACACAGAGCTAATGAACAATACCCAACACCCAATGGAGAGCTCAGCACGAGGGTAAGAGTAAATTTTTATCCATGCTCAGGGGGCAGGTTACACTTTGGATTGCCATGAGATTTTTGTTGGCCACAAAGATCAGGACAAATGTTGATCGCAAGCCCGTCCAAAAGATTATCACCCTCAATAAACCACACTAGTTTCCAAAGCTCTGCACTGAATGGGCTGATGCAATGCTGTTAGGATCTCACTGCTTTGGAAAGTCTAAGATAATCCTGAATGATCACAGACACTATTACTTGATCAATAAAAACTTCATTTAGCAATTCTAGCATGAACTAGATTAATAATATATGAGGAACCAATGAATACAGCAGGGGGTCTGGAAACCAGGAGACCTAAGGTCTAGCCTCAGCTCAGCCACTGATTTGCTGGGGAACCTCACACACTTTAATGCCGTCCCTCAGGTTGTTTCTCTCTAGTGAAAGGATTATGAGCTAATGGCTACATATGGGGGGAGGGGTGTTGTGAGGATTAACCATGTGTAAAATATAAAGCCCATGGAAGACAGTATGCAAACAAGTCATAACTTTGTTTTAATTTCCTATTTACTTATTGTTCATGTCTGTTTGGTACTTTACTAAAGATACAACCCATGTCATGATTAAAATCTTTAAAAAAAATTGTTCCTAGTAAGGGCCCAATTTATATTATCTCTTATATTATGTGCATGAAAAAGAGTTTGGAGATTAGAAGTACCATTGAAATTCTATTAAAGCTATTGCCTGTAAGTCATTAGAAGGCACAGTGGAAAGAATACTAGATTCAGTCAGATGACCCGGGAATAGGGAAGTTTGGGAGGGGGTAGCATGGGGGGGGCAGGGAATGAAAGAGACTGAGTTCATGTTTTAATATGTTGATTTTAAGATGTCTCCATTTGAAATATTTAACAGGCAGTTAATGATGCAAGCCTAAAGATTAAAAAGGGTTATCTGCAGTCAACAAGCATTTGTTAAGTACCTTCTATGTTCCAGGCACTAAGCAGATACATAGTGGTTAAAACCATGGCAGCAGATGAGAATGCCAATAGGAAGAATGTCAACAGAGACTGAGAAAGACTAGTCAGATAATAAGAAAGTAAACCAAACAAGGGTAGATTCAGGAAAACCCTGAAAGGAGAGATGATCCAGGCAGAGTGGGTAGTTGATCAGCAATGTCAGTTGTAGCAGATAGATTTAAAAGAATGCAAAGAAATGACTATTAGATTTGGCAATCAAGTGATCACTTGGTAACTTTGGAGAGAGAAATTTGAGTTAAATGATGAGGTCAGAGGCCAAATTACAAAAGGATGAGGAACAAAAAGGGAGGGAATGGAGGCAGTGAGTGTAGTCAATTTTTTTTTTTAAACATTTTATTTAAAGGGTTTTTGTTTTGTTTGTTTCTTGGTGGGGCAATTGGGGTTAAGTGACTTGCCCAGAGTCACACAGCTAGTGAGTATTATGTGTCTGAGGTCATATTTGAACTCAGGTCTTCCTGACTCTGGGGCTGGTGCTCTATCCACTGCACCCTCTAGCTTCCCCCATAGTCAATTTTTTCAAGGAAAAGTTTATAGACTTTGTTTTCTTCACTGCAGTAGGAGCTCTTTGATGACAGAGACCGTGCATGCTTTACCCTCCTTCATAGCGTTTACGAAGAGTCTTCCCCATATAACTTGATCAATAAATATTTGTTGGATTTGATTTGTTCTATTTCTAGCTGTTATAATCTAGTAGAATTCCACCTGTTAATTTTGTGTAGGAATTATAGGGTAGCTAGGTTGCACAGTGGGTAGAGTGCTAGGCCTGGAATCAGGAAGCTCTGAGCTCAAATTAGTCCTCAGACTCTTACTAGCTGTGTGACCCTGGGCAAGTCACTTAACCCTGTTTGCCTCATTTTCCTCATCTGTAAAGTGAGCTGGAGAGGGGCAGCTAAGTGTCACAGTAAATAGGACACTGGGTCTTGAATCAGGAGGATCTGAGTTCAAATTTGTCCTTAGACACTTACTAGCTATGTGACCCTGGGCAAGTCACTTAATTCCCTGATTGCTTCCCCCCAAAAAATAATAAAATAAATAAAATGAGCTGGAGAAGGAAATGGCAAATCACTCTAGTATGTTTGCCAACAAAATCCCAAATGGGGTCATGAAGAGTTGGACACAAGTGATATGACTGAACAACAAAAAGGGATTACACCCTTATTTAGACACATGATGACAAAGTAATTCTGAGAAATATTTCACCTCTAATTTGGGGGTTAAACTGTTCAAAACAACAAACTTTACAGATCCAAAGAAGTTGAGATACCATTGACTATGTACCAATATTATGAGCGAACTTAATAATTAGCTGAATAAAAGTCATAGTCAGATGAATTCCATCACTGTAAATAGATGCAGAGATATTGTTATTTGTCCTTTCTTTTTTGAAGAGGACCAATAACATCACAGGGAGGTGTCTTGACTTGCATGTAAATTGTATTTGAGTGAGGTAGAGTACACAGTCATCATCCTCATTCTCTCTTCCAGAGCCATCAAAGTCCAGTGGCAGGACAAAAGTCAGGATAACCAGTGATGGCCCAGGATGCAGTGGATGATGTTGGCACCTTCAATGTCTGACCAAGCTCTAAGGACTCCATAACACCTGCTTTCAGCCTCTTCCATGGTCTTTGGAATAAATTGTTCTCATCTTCCCATTCTGCCAAGGCAATTTTTCATAAGTTTTGGGTAAACATTCTCCTAACTCACCAACAGGTTTGAGGCCTGTCACTTACCTTCAACCTGTTTTAGCCGATCTGGGGAAATGGTTTACTGGGGTGTGGCCACTGCTTATGCTACAGTTTCTTGGAGCCAGAGGTGAAAATTGGGTAAATCAAGTGGACATCAAAGGTGGAGGAGCAACCCTGAAAAGGGCTTACCAAGCCCTCATACCAGATATGCTAGTCCTCCCTGAACATCAGGAATCATAAGAAGAAGAGAGCGATAAATGGCTCCTTTGACAGAAACTATGGACACATTCAATTCAATTCAACTCAACAGTCATTTTATTAGAACACAAATTAAAGTCTAAGTGTTGGATATTTTTTTAATGAGGGAAAAAATCACTAAGACAATTAGTAGAAAAGAAGCATCTTGAAGTTAAGTTTATTTTCAAAATACTGACATCTCGCACACTAAAATAAATATTTGTTGAACCAATGAGTGAAAACTGCTCATTTTTAAAAGTTAGATTGATTAGACTAAAGGGTCCCATGATTCTACAGGTATAGGGAAATCTCAGTGGGGAAATCTCTACTAATGCAAATAGCACCCACTCTACAACTTTCATCTTAGATAGTAGCTTGGGACACTGAAAAGTTAACTGAGTCACACAGATAGTGTTTATCAGAAGTAGGACTTTAATCCAGATCTTTCCGACTCCAAGGTCAGCTCACTATCCATTGGTTTCATACTCTCATTTTTTCAAAATTTTAAGCAAAATGCATAAACATTCTATTGGCTAATTAATCTGAAATGTTCATTAACCAAATACAGTGAATGAAGCTACAATGAATCCTTCTTCTAAATGATCTTAGTTCTGTTCTGGAAGAAACCGCCTTCTAAGGAGGCATGAAATAAAATTCAGTTTCCAAATTCCCTGTCTTTTGGGGGCATTCATTCAAGAAATTGGGTTAATTATTCAATGTGATGGGCATAATGCGAACTACTACCCAAAAAAGAGCATCAGTCCTCAGATTCATCATCCTTAACCCTTTGAGAAAGTCTAAATATATTCTGCAGAGAAAAAGCGATATTCTTGATATGTCATTTATCCAATTAGCACCCTCTGAATGTGTCTGTGATATGTAACTCCAGAAAACAAGTACACTAATCTGGAAAACTATGAGCTTAAATATTACATAACATTTCAATATTTCTTATATTTAAGCATATCAATTTCTGCATGCAAGGAGGGGGATAGCACATCATATATTATAATATAATTCTGGTTTTTAAGAACAACAGCTTCCAATTTAAAAAATAAGACACCCTCCAGCTGAAGAAAATTCTCACATTACAATATGTTTAAAAGAATCTATTCCAGTTGTGGCTGGTTGTCTATGAGAAATCTTTTTTTCACAGAAAAAAAAAAGAACATTCCCATGTGAAAGTCTTTCTTGTATGAGAGAGAGAAAAACTGCATTGCATTTTATACAAACTAGGTGAATTCAAAATGATGGATCATTTCAAAAATATTCATTATACTATTTACTTACATAAATGTGGTTGTATAAAAAGTAAAAAAAAAAAAGGAATGCATTCACAATTGGTTTAAGTAATTTTCTCTTGGCAAACCACCATCTAAAACAGGGGCGTCATGGCGCCACAGAATTCTGAATTGTGGTAGAGTATCATCAGTACACATGGCATTAATCTTTGTCTCATTGCAGGAGACACCCTTGCTTGCATTAGTGGGCTGCCTCTTAAATGTAGGATGGTGTAATGTAACTCAGGTTTAAATAACACAATAAATAAGATCTATTCTCTTCAGTCCTACTCACCAAGTTCTCTCCAAGTCCTTTTGTTAAAATTGTCCAGTGTTTACGCATTTGTTCTGATTATGTTCATTAACATAAAAGAAAAATCAGATTCAGCAACAATAACAGCAAATGTTCAAAAGTATGAGAAAGGAAGTATCCTAATGGGTTAATACTTCAAAAATAAAGTCTCTGAATTTAATACTCAATATGTCAGGCAATGGAGACTTAAAAAAAAAACAACTCAAACATATGTATGTGAATGTAGAATATAATTACTTAACCCATTTTCTAACTTGTCTCTTAACAAACTGACAGTCCCAATATTTTGGAGATCTTTCTGTTTTGTATCAGTTTTTTCTCCCCAGTGACAGGGGGAATATTTAGCTGTCTTTAATCTCTTCTAATTAAAAAAATGTTTAAAGAAGTCTTAAAACATTCTTTTTCCAAATATAGATACTTTTTTTTAAAAGAACAGACTTTTTCAAGTGCATTTTTTTATATTTTCTATTGAACTTAGAAACATTCAAAAACTGTCCCCACTGAACATAATGTCTATTTAAGGAAACTGGCTATTTATGTGGAAATATGATGAGGGATGATTTAGATAACCCACACTCAAGGCCAAAATAAGGATGATTGGGACTTTTACTGAAGAAGTTAATGGAGGCTAGGCCAAAGGTAAATGACCTTGAAATCCCCAGATGTAGCCTCCAATTGGCTTCAGTGCAAGCATATTATTAATGTATGTGGCAGTTTACAGCATTAAAAACCTTGGTATCACCCTCCAGAACCAAAGGAGGAATATATGTATAACCAGATCCAATATAGGTGCACTCATAATTTTTTTTAAACTTCATTTCAGAAATCCATACTTCAGTATGGAACTGACAAAAAGATATTAAAATTCTTCCTGTACTATACAACAGCATGACATTAGTGCTTAAGAAACTGTCAAAGTAAGGTATTTTAAATTAAACTTAAATATACATATACCAAAGCCTTAATTTGGTTAATAAATGTTGTTTTCTCTGCCTAGTAATATGTCTTTTAAAAAGCATTTAAAATGTTTTGCTTTGAAGAATCTCAAAGAGTTAAACTTTTGCAGAGAGCTTCTGAAAATAGAAATGATATACTTCTGAAAACACACACATACACATGCATGCAGACGCACGCGCACACACACGCACACACACACACACATGCACACACACACACACACACACACACACATACTACTCAGTCAGAAAGGAATTGTTTACTTAGTTTGTAGATTTGAAATCACTGGGGACTGTATTTCAGTATGGGAAATTTTAGTACCCTGTATTGTTAATGCAAAATGAAGAAAAGAAGCCTGGGAAGTTGGAAGATTGTATTTTTGAGATGCATGTTTGGAACTTAAAAAATAAAAGCTAGCATACCTCCTAATGTTAAAACATTAACAAATACTTTTTTCATATGAATAAAATCTGTAATCAGTTAGATAAGAGCAATGTGCCTTTTTTGGCATTTAATCAAACAATGAAATCACATACACATTTTCTGACACAAAAGACAAATGATGTAATAATCTGAAGGAGTTTCTCTATCTCCTTGGAACTTTGCATACTTGACTTGCTTTCCATATTTTGTGACTTTAAATGGTGGGAAAATTATATTAAAATGCTTGTAGCAGTTCTTCTAAACTAGCATCCTTTTTGTTTTATTGTATTTAATATAAAAGCAGCAATTATTTGATTTCAAAGTTATGAAAATATGTACCTTATGAGAAAACAAGCAATTTAAGCTTTAATTGGTGTCATTTTTCACAGAACTGGCAAGATTCTTGCATCCCTGGCATGTTGTTTTCTATAAAACTGCAGAGCTGCCTTCAATGAATGTTTTACGAATGGAGAAGTTGTTATATGAAGGTATATGCATAGATGCCTGGAAATATAAGATTTCTGGTGGGAGTTATTTACAAAAGATGTATTTTATTTGTTATTGTGCATATAACAATCCTTTCTTATTATTTGAAATGTTTCTCTCTTCCCAGGAAGGCTGTTCCTAGTTCACAGTTATGAAAGTATTAAGGTTCCTGTCTAGAGTAGAAAGGAACAGTATGCTTTGATCTGGGGGAAAAGAAGAGTGAGGAAAGAAAAAGGAAATATGATTTTTAACTGCAGAAAAATATCCCCTATGTCATCTACTGGAACACTAATTCTGGTTTTAATCAGGAGAAAAAAATTAACAAAGAATATGCCTATGGAGAAGCTTTCTTTATACGACCATACAGATACATACATTTAAACCTCAAACTTTATATTTTCTTAAATTTTTATTTGTACTAATGGCCTCAACTGACACACTTCATGCTAGAGATTTCCCGCTTTACTTAATTGCATTTGATTCTGAAAGCCATCATATTCATAGATGCAAAAAAGACCTACAAGTACATCACCTCCAAACTGCTCTATTTTAATGCAGAGTGTGTAGAGGTAGGCTTTCTGGGTACCTGCCTAGAGAATGGAATAGAAAAGTTAGTCATAATATTCTGAATGAAAAAAGAGTATTATCATAAGTCTATCCATGCAACTCCTATGGAGTTGTCCAAATGGAAAATTAGCATAGCTGTTGCTTCCATGGCCTCTTGCTATTTACATCCCTTTCCTAAGTGTCATTATTGGCGTGGTGTTTTCATTCAACATGCACAACCCCCAATTTAAATGTAACCACAGCAAAACAATCTGTTGAAGGGTGCCATTTTCTACCCAAATCAAAAGGAAATGCTTTAACAGGATTATTCAAATTAGTACAAAGGTATCTTATCTGCTCAATTCATATACAAATGATATTCTTCTACTTGATAATAAGCTATTACATTAAAATATTTACAAAAAGACAGCACAAAAAATACTAATTTGTGTCTATGTTACAAAACTCATCACTAGATATTTTGGTCCCCTTCTGATGAAGATACTACAATGACAAATAAAGGGTTAATGTGAGACTCCAAAATGCTCAAATTGATTTATGATCTCATTAATGTGAATATTTTTTCCTGTGAAGATCACAAATAATCTTCATAGAGAAAAAAGTTATGCAAGGAGAACAATTTACACAATAACAACAATTTTGTAAAAAAAAAAATCAATTAACATGGCAAGACTAAGAATTTTGATCAGTACAATGGCCAACCACAATACCAGAGGACTGATTATGAAGGATATATTTGGATATGGCCAATGAGAGAAATTCTTTTGATTGCATATGCAATCCCATGTAGGAAAAAATAGATTTTTGTTAAAAGAAAAAATTAATTTAAAAAAACTATGTCATAGCTCAATTTAGAGGTTCATGAACTTTTAAAAAATTATTTTGATAATAGGATTTCATTATAATTGGTTGTTAATCTTGTCTATTTTATTTTATACATTTTAGAATGCTATTCTGAGAAGGCATTCATAGATTTTGCCAGAATGCCAAAAGAGTCTGTGACACAAAAAAGGAAAAGAACTCCTCATCTATGCTCCCTCAACATGTGTAACTTTTGTCCACGATCTCTTCTAGGTTTGCTATAGAGAGAACACCTTACTTGCTTTGCTTTTGACATCGTAAATGATCCAAGGAAGCATATGGGGTATTTACTGTTGATCCTAAAGTGAACTTTGGTGGTAGGAGAGGAGGCATAAAAGAAATTGATATAAGGCACAAGTGGTATGGGTGATAGGTTCAAATTGGCCATCAGACTTGTCAGTCCACCTGACTACCTTTACCTAAAATCTATAGTCCCAACCTCATTGAGATCTGGTAGAGACCACACCCATCATGGACTATAATCCAACACTGTCATTTCATAGATGAGGAAATTGATGTCCACAGATGTCATGACTTGCTCTCTTTTTTGGCAGGGCTGTGCTCGAATAAGATAGTTGAATTTGAGGGATGGGGAGCATGAGGGGAGAGATAATCCTTTTCCACTTTAAATTAAGGTAGGGGGGAAGACAAAGTAATAGAGATTCAATGAGCAAAGAACTTCAGTGTTTGTTCTAATAAAAATGTCTACCAATAATAACAAAAGTAATAATGTGCCTTCCTGAGAAGATGTCAGAAGCACCAGGCAGTCATACTTCACGATATTGCCTAATTCCCCTCTAAAGCACAATGGTGGTAGGTTTAATCCTGAAAGGAAGATGCTAAACAGCCTTAATTAAAATACACCTTTTTAATCCCACACTGGGCATTTAGCCTCTTTAATTTTGTGTCTTCTTCTCTACCTTATTCAAATGCAACTATAGACCAGGAAGTAAAATATTTCTGCAGTGTTATGATGACTGTTTTTTTGTTTGTTTGTTTGTTTTGTTTTTTTTGGGGTTTTTTTTGTGGAGAGTGAGGGAGACCTATGTTTTCTTTGGTATATGGAACTTCCAATGAAGAAAGTCCTATAAATGCAGATTGGCACCTGCTTTATTATTTATAGTCTTAGAGAGTTTCTGGGAACACTGAAAGGTTAAACTTACCTTGAGTCACACAGCCAGAATGCGTAGGAGGAGGAATTTAAATCCTGATCATTGTACCCTGAGGCCCACTCTCTATCCACTACTCCCCAATGCCTATTAAAAGCAATCCACAAATCTGCCAACAAGGTGGGGGGAGGGGACATTTTCCACTGTCATTACCTTTATACATTGCTTTCTGAGTTGTAGCAGTTAGAACTGTGGTGGAACCCCCTGCTAAATGCTGATAAGTAGCACATTCTTGTCATGAATTCAGTTTCATGCAAAACAATCTGCTGAATGAAGAGACACATTAATGACACTTTCTTGCCTAAAGTTGATTTTCAGTCATCCTCTACTGACCTCTTAGGGTTCCCAGGATCCCTGCCACTATAATAGTTTACTTTTCAAAGTGCTTTCCCTAGAATTGCCCTATCCCCGAGGTGACCTACCATTTCTGTACTGGGCAAGTTCCACTGTCCAATTTCTCCACTCCTATCCCCAGTCTGCCAGAAAAACTTATGAAATCACTGTTTAAAAAAGTCATGAAATCAAAATTATTTCATCCACTATACTTTCTTTACTTCTCAAGCCTTCATTTGCCCTTCCAACCACCAATACAGACAAATTAACCTCCTGATTTATTGAGAAGACTAAATCTATTCTTATATGGAAGTCTGACCAAGGAGAAGAGCTAAATGAGACAATCACTGCATAAGGTTGAAAGGCTAAGGACAAACTTGTTAGGATTGGAGAAATCCAAACATATTTATAGGCAGATATGAAGAGACCAGAAGAGAGGGAGCTATTGAAGACACTTGAGAAAGGGTATGATTACAGGACCAAGGTCCTCAAGAAGGCAAGCAGAATGGGATCAAGTGTTCATGCAGAAGGATTAGTTTTGAGGAGTTGTGATGACACTCTTGAGATATAAGAAGCACAAAAGACCCAATGGGGTAGGTAAAGGTCAGAGAAATACTGAGAAGTAGAAAAAGGGAACTGAATTGAAGACTTTTCCTAAGGAATAGAAGTAATCCTCGCTCCCACAAGAGGATTTTCCTAGTCTTCCAAGCTGCTCCTTCCAATAGATATGAGAAATGTGAAATTCCATATATATAGAATATACATATATATATACACACACATATATACACACACATGCACATATATATTAATATTGTTGTGCTCTAAGAAAAAAAAATCTTGAATTTAAAGAAACATGGGAACTCCTGGGTGAACTAACATAGACTGAAGTAAACAGAATGAAAGAAACAATGTACACAATGATGATAGCAATGCAAATAAGAACATTGAAACAAATCCAAATTATGTGTAATTGTACTAACAATCTTGACTCCAGACAAGTCTTCTCTGTTCTTTGGAGAAGTGAAGGGCTATATATCCAGTGTCAGACATGGCAACTATGTCGATTGGTTTTGATTAACTGTTTTTCTCTTGTTACCAGGGAAGGCTGGGAGGGTGAGAGACTATCCTTGGAATCAGAAATACTTGCACTCAAATCCTCAACTAGCTGTATGACTTTGGACAATTTATTTAACCTCTCTGGGCCTCAGTTTCCTCATCTATAAAATAAGGGAATTAGACTCAGCGAACTCTAAGGTCATCCCAGCCCTAAATCCATTATGTGACCCTATGATAATGTCATAAGGCATGGGACATGATATTGGAAATTATTGAGTTACACTGAAGTCTTCCTCAAGACAGAACATGCTTGTTCCCTCACACACCTCCAATCCAATAACTCTCCTGCCTTTCCGTTGAGCAAAAGACCAGAGTGTCTAACTAAGCCATAGAATGAACACAACCTTTCAACTACACACTGGCTCCACTCTGCCAGTCTTAACCAGGCTTTTCTTCTTGGTGGAAGTCCACGAACCCTAGGATATACTGAGATCAGGTCCTAATGATTGATTGTGGGTACCAGTGACACAATACCCCTAGAAATGAGGGGTATCATGACTCCATCTTTGTATATAGCTAAATGAACACTGGAAAGGCCTCTACCTCTTACCAGTGTCTTGCCTTCAGTGAGATTTGCAAGTTCAGGTCAATTAACAAGGTATGATTCCAGGTTGAAACTGGCTCAGGACTTGGAAGATGCTCACTAGTAATTTCAAGTAAAACAATGATAACAACAAAGTTAGCAAATAATGTCAGAAGGGCTGAGGCAGCAGGATATCCTTAAAGAAAAGTCAGAGGACATGAAGGAGAAGAGTAAGTTAAGACAAGTTCAAAGGAAGGACTCAAGCATATATACCATTTGCTACGCTCAGCCCTCAAAGCTCAGTATTGTCTTTTGAGCTGAGAAGAGCTGAACTAAATACCATCACCAGCAAACATCCCAACAAATTAGCTATATCTATGTTGCTATAGTTGGCTTGGGAATTTTTTCAAATATATTTTAATACCAAAGAATTCCTATTCTATAGGATTATTGGATTTAGAACCATTCAAAAATGTATACATATACCTTAAATATCTAATTCAGGTGTTCTTAAACTTTGGTGGGGGGGGAGGACCCCTATGGAAGTCTGGTAAAACCTATGAACTTTCTATGAAAATATTTTTAAATAGATATAATATAAAATATATAGGATTACTATGAAAATTAATAATATTGAAGTATATTTATAAAAAAAGCCAAGTTCACCTCAGTGGATTGTAGTATACAACTTGAAATGCTTGTCCAGGGCATACAGATGCTTTGTCTCAACTCCATCTTCAGGACACAAACCTTTCATCCTAGTTCAGGGTTGGGGATCCTGTGTACTTGATGCCACATGTGGCCCTCTAGGTCCTCAAGTGTGGCCCTTTGACTGAATCCAGACTTCACAGACCAGATCCCCTTGGTAAAAGGATTTGTTCTGTAAAACTTGGACTCAGTCAAAAGGCAGCACCCAAGGACCTAGAAGGCCACAGGTTCCCCACCCCTGTCCTAATGTTTGAATACTAAAACAGCTTTTGCAGAGTTCTTGGAGCTGACTAAAGACTTTAAAATTTTTTCTCTCAGAAGTGATTAACATTCTCATGTTCACAAAAAAAGCAATGGTTTTCCACCAGCAAAAAACTTGGTTTGTACTGGTTATAAACAGAAAACACACAAAGGGGACTCAGTGAGAATTCCTCCCAAAAACTACATCTAAGGAGGGCACCCAGGCTATGCACCTCCCACCCAGTTGCACTCCCCAGACTTGTCAATCATGTTCCTGAACTTTATAACTTCCTCCTACCCCCTTTTCAGCTTCCTTTCGTGTATATGTTCTCCCCTATTAGAGTGCAAGCCCCTCAAGGGAAGGACTACCTTTTTTCATATTTGTATTCCCAGCACATAGCACAGTTCCTCAACCATAGTAGACATTTAATACACATTAATTTACTGATAATGCACACAAGAGACATTAAAAAACAAGATCCAGATAAAGATCAGTGATATCAAGAATCAAGAAATATCGAGGGAATGTCATCTTAGGGATGAGTGAATTGCATAAGAAAAATACTTAAAAACAACAACAGACTTGGGCTTGGAAATAAATTCCTTTTTGGAAAGAAGAGTTTTCTTTTCCCATGCATGTATCAATCATGATGGGGATATCTGCTGGCTTCCTTCAAGTCCCAGCTAGAACCCCACTTTATATAAAAAAGCCTTTCTTTGTCTCACTTAATGCCACTGATTTCCCTTTGGGCTCATCACCTCTAAGTTATCTTGTCTCTATCTTGCTTGTATATAATTTGTCTGTCTCCATGTTGTTTCCACCATTGGAATGTGAGCTCTTTGAAAGCAGGGACTATTTTTTGCTTTTCTTGGTATTCCTAGACCTTAGCACAAGTCACTAATCAAGTGCTCATTTACTGTCTAAAAATCAAAACGGTTAAAAAATAAAATTGTTCCTTGAGAATGGAACCAAGTCCATAGAGTTGGAACTGAAAGAGACCTTAGAGATTTCCCCTCCTCACTTTACAGATGAGGAAAATACTGCACAGAGGGGGTAGGTGAGTTATCCAAGATCACACAGAGTTTGGACTCAGTCCCAGGTTCTCAGACACCAAAGCCAACATACTTCTTCATTAAAGTTTGCTCTCTGTTATCTTGAAACTAACAAAATGGAGAAACATGTGGCTATTTGACAAACTACAAAGAAAAAAAATCCAGATAGAATTCAATTTTTAAAAATATTGTTGATACTCCTTTGCTATAATCTCTATCCTAATATGAAATGATCAAAATGACTCAAAATAGTTCCCAGTGGTTGGTTCAAAATATGCATAGTGATCAAAATAGCCCTTCTAAATATGATGCGTCTATCACATGATGGATAAACACACTGAGTATGTATATACATATACTGTACACCGAAACTAAATGGCTCTGTTCATTTTTGCATTGAGTTGGCAAATATGACTGCATTGCATGGGACTTCTGCAAATGTGCCTCGCTATATTATATACATACATATAAACATAGAGATCTGAATGTTCCTATGTACACATGCATACATATTTTAATTAGCTTTTTTACAAGCAGTTTAGAAATGCATATGCATACACATACTCACACATATTCTGAAATGCCATCATTCAATGTAATTCACGGTGTGTATTGAAATGTATCAAAGCAGAAACACATTCCAAAAAGAAATACTCACTGGTGCAATTAAATCATAAAGGAGTTTAATTTATTCGCTTAGTAGCTAAATGTTTATTCCGATATTTTGGTCAGAATGTTCTTTAATGAGAGTGTACCTGGAATGAATTAAATTGAGTTATACTTCTGTTATTATTTAAGCTCATAAGTTAAAGTGTTTCTTCAGGGAGTATACATATATGCTCTGGTGCATTTCAATGAACACTGATCTTTAAAATGCCTTTTTACAACTATTTGCAACTTGAAATCTGAAAATACTGAGTGTATGATGGTTTATGAAACTGAAAGCAAACAGCTACTACCAGCACATCACAACCACCATTACTACTACCCAAAATAATAACAATAATAATAATAACTAGCATTAACATAGCATTTTAAGACTTGCATATCACCTTAATGTATGATCTTATTTGATCCGACAACCATGTGAAGTCAAGTATTGCAAGTATCATTATACCCTTTTTATAGATGAAGA
Source organism: Vombatus ursinus (assembly GCF_900497805.2). Taxonomy (NCBI): domain Eukaryota; kingdom Metazoa; phylum Chordata; class Mammalia; order Diprotodontia; family Vombatidae; genus Vombatus; species Vombatus ursinus. Next base: position 13,374,995 of record NW_020954594.1, read on the forward strand.
AAGTAAGGCTCAAAGAAGTTAAAGGACTTTTACTCATGTGACATTATCAGTAAGCTTCAGGGCTGAATTTAATCTGTGTCTCTCTTTTTTTCCCTTTTTTTTTTTTGGAGGCAATCAGGGTTAAGTGACTTGCCCAGGGTCACACAGCTAGTAAATGTCTGATACTAGATTTGAACTCAGGTCCCCAGGGCCAGGGTTCTATTCACTGCACCATTTAGCTGCCCTACCCATCTCTCTCTTGTCTCCAAATCTAATAGGCTTCCCAATAATCTATACTATGTACCCCCTGAGGCAGGACTGAGGGACTTACTTGTTACATCTGGGTACTTTAGGTGACACCTTTATATTTAGGCATCTAACTCAATCTACTTTCCAATCCCTAGTCTATTTTTGCCTCTGCCTAAGGCTAAATGTTGATCAGCTAGAGCCTGTGAAACCAAAAGAAATCAGAAAGTGATTTACTAAGATAAGGTCCTTTCCAATTCTAAATCTATGACCCAATCACCTACCTGACCTCACCAGGTGATCAAGACACAAATCACATTAAAATGCTCCCAGGCGTGTTTCATGGACTTGGTGATTCAGTGGCAATCTTACTCCATAAATCTGGCTCTTAGAGTGAGTTGGGAACTTTAGAAGACATTTCAACTTTTTGTTTTAAACCTAAGGGATAATTTGAATGTCTACCATACATATTGGAAATAATAATGAAGACAAAAGAGGATGAGGAAAAGTGGAAGGTAGAAGAGGAAAAGAAAGGAGAAGGAGGAGGAGGAGGAAAAGAAGATTCAAATGGGCATATTGCCAATGATATCTCAAATTATTCTGAAAAGGTAAGGGGCAAAATTATATTTGAATTCTAAAAAGTCACTTTTCAGTTTGACAGAACCAATGCAGCTAGCAAACCAATTATGCCAAACTATAATAATCTTTACTAAAAAGCTGGTATCTGCTATAACTATCATTAATGAATACAATGGCAGTTGACAGAGAATATATAGACATTTAGGACCTGTACATAGGAATATACATGACAGCCCATGTTGTAGTAAGAAGCCCATAAAAGATGGTATAAGTTTTAAGGAATGTCCCTAATGATAGCCATCAAACACTCCCATGCTAATAGCAACTTGAGAGCTATCTCTGGGGAAAGCTATAGCAACACCTTGATGGCACATGCAGTAGCATACTTGAATGCCACATTGACCAGTTAAAGACAACAAAAAAGAAAGTGATAGAAAGGAATTTGGAAAACAAAAGCAAACCAGAAGTTCTAGATTCAGTCATTGAAAGGAAAAGTCAAAAAAACATTAAAGCAATACAAGGAGTCAAAGTGGAAATACAAAAGTGGGGGGAGGGGGGAATAAACAATTCAACATCAATCAAAAAATATTCCTACAGAGGTTTGAGAAGTAAAGAAATTGGAGGTAAGATACACCTCCATTCCTCTCACAAAGCCTCCCAACTAGAAGGATATAGAAAATTTCCTTGATGTAGGCACAGGAAGTTCAATACAAAGCACAAGTTGGATCAAATCTGGAAGGAAAAAAAATTGTGTATTTTTAATATAATGAATGACAGAAGTGTTATATCAAGGGAGGTAACTCAAATACTAGCTTCTGATAAAAAATGAAAAGCAGCAGGGCCAGATAATACTTGTCATTATTAGCTCAACTGCTTCTTTTCTCAGACCTATGCTACCTTTTCATTCTTTTCATAAAGCATCACATATCTATTACCAAAAGATGCCTCCCAATAAAGACCAAGAGTGTGTTGATGCACTTTATATAAAGCAACCACAGCTTAAATCAATGAAAAAAAAATTTCACAAGGATATCAATATATTGGAAGGGCACAAAGGGCATGCCAAAAAGTAGAATGCCACCAATTAAGTAATACTTGACAGTTTGCCCTAAATCAATGTAACATTTCTATTAATTTTGTTAATTATTACAAAGTCTTTAACTCAGTTCCACACTCATGCCATAATCATGTACTGTAAATATATAAAACAGTTCCTGCTATAGTATTTTAGATCCACAAAGAAAACAATTCTTTATCAAGAACATGCTGTGCTCACAATGTTAAGAATGACTGACATATAATATGGCATCTTTCAGAGCAGTAGTTAAAGCCTGTTATGGTTCTTCCTACCATTAAACCTATTGTTATCTCCACTAAGCAGAACTAAGTATGACATTCAAATCAAAGAGAGTTAAACCAAAATATCTTATTTTGGTTTATATTTGATGTATATGGATGATATCAAGCTATATGGCTCCCCTGAAAAACACATTAAAGAGTTCCTTCATCTCTTCTAATCTTTCTCCAGTGATATCAAAATATCATTTGGATTCAATATGTGCAAGATTTTTAACATACGCCAAGGAAAGCTCGAGACTGAGAACTTCAAGCTGGAATTCAATGGTCACAATGAACTGATGGATAAAGCCAATACCTACAAATACCTTTGTATTCTCCAGGCAGGACATATTGAAAATCAAGACATCTTAGAGATGACTGAGTCTGAATACATTATGAAAATTATTGACATCTTGGAACCAAAGTTAAGCAGGAAGAATAAGTTTAAAGCAATTAACACCTATGGAATGTATACACTCTTACTGTATGATTTCAGAACTGTAAAATGGTACCTAACAAATTTGGGAAGTATCCAGATTAATCATCCTACAGTATGCATAGAGAAATTTACATTATAAAAGGAGGAAGAGAATTAATAGGAAGTTTTAGAGTATGTGATACTCAGATAAAAAAACCTATAGTACTTTTGGAACAAGCAGGTATGACTTCACCACCAATCAAGGTTGAAAACCAGTATCCATCTCTGGATTTCTCAACTGTAACTGAAAGTGGTTTACTTTTGGATAAAGCTTGTGAGAGAGCAAGATCCAAGAAGGGAATCAAAAAGCACTACATGGGTGACACCCACACGAACTCAGCCAATAATATGTCAACAGAGAATCATCAAAGGGTTAAGTCATGTGGATTATTTGTGGAAACAGAAGGGTTTATGATGGCAATTAGGACGAGGTCATTGCCACCATAAATTACAGAAGGGTTATCCTTAAGGACCCTGGACTTAATGTTCAATGTGGATTATTCAAGGAAGTAATATAAACTGGGCCACATGTCAATGCCAGTTGTAAAATTTTAGTAGCTACCAAATACCTCTCAATACATGAACTGGTGGCTAGACTTACACATCTGAAGCTCACTATTCTGTTTTATTGACAAATAGATGACAAATCCCCAAATTACAAAGATATCTCTCAAAATATCCCAAAGAACTCAAGAAATAAATTTTATTATAGCTGGATCATTATTGTGAACCAAACTGCTATTCATATTAACCCAGATATAACATTGATACATAAAAATGTAAGGTTTTTTTATAGATATGCATATATCAAATACTTACAGTCTTCAAGCTACCTGTAATGAAATATTTCCAAAATATGGATCCCTCTCAGATAGGATCAAAATCATGTGGGAACAGAATATGGATTATAATAATCCCTATTAGAATTGTACCAATAATACTATCAGTGAGTCTTCTGTAAATGAGTTCATACCTTAATACATTATTCAATATTTTGTTGCTGTTGTTCAGTCATGTCTGACTCTTCAAGACTCCATTTGGGGTTTTCTTGGCAGAGATACTAGAATAGTTTACCATTTCCTTCTCTAGCTCATTTTACAGATGAGGAAACTGAGGCAAAAAGGGTTAAGTGACTTGCCCAGGGCCATACAGCTAGTAAGTGTCTGACGCCAGATTTGAACTCAGGCAGATGAATCTTCCTGACTCCAGGCCCATGCTCCATCTACTGTGCCACCTAGCTGCCCCATTCAACTACAAAAAGCATTTATTTCTATTCACCTGTGCAATAATCCATAGAAAATTAAATATAATAAAATAATAGCAAGAAGTAACATATGCAAGGACTATTTCTATTTGAACTCCAAAAATGATGAGAAGAATGAGATGACGATGTGGTGATGATGATTACTGATATTCATATGGGATTCCAACATTTATAAATAATTTTCATGCACACTGTCTCATATATGTCTAAAAGATAGTTGATTTTAAAGTCAATAATAGAGGCTAAGGCCTCAGGATACATACTTAACTTCCCTGAGCCTCAGTTTCTTCAACTATAAAATGGGAGTAACAGTACATGGAACACTTTCCTCACAGAGAGGTAAGAGCTATGCAAAAAAATCCTTTGTTAAACTTAAAACACACTATAATGTAAGCTTATTTTTATTATATTAGTGTGTAAGTAGTCATAAGGCTATTTCTATGTGACATGAAATCAATACATTTATTCCTCTGAGGAGAAAATTGGTTATTAGTATATTGTAAATCACCAGTTTCTGAAATCTAGGAAGTTGCTACAACCAATCAATGTTAGCTTGGTTTGGGGAACACTTAATCATTCACTTCTAAAATAGATGGATGACTTTTTTTTAATTAAAAAAGAAAAAAAAATAAGTTTTTAGACTTTCCTGTAACACCCTGAAACACTGGACTTAGTGTTATAGGATCTAGATTTCAGATTTTGCCTTGACACTTACTATTCATATGGCCTTGGACAACTCTTTCTAGTAAGGTAAAATGGTTAGACTAGAATGAACTCTAAACTCTCTTCCAACTTTAAAATTCTTTGCCTCTGAGATTCTCAGAAGTCCTTTATAACATCAAGATACAAGAGCTAGGAATGACTGGAATAGATGAAATAATAAGTTGATTACCTCACTTTTTCCCATCTCCATTTTTCTGGTATGTTGCAGACCCAGCTTTCTTATATTATCATTGCAGCGTGCCAAATGGGATCCTAAATGCCTGAGTTTCCCTCATTGACTACTTGTTGCCAAGGAAAGGTTTAGGTCTGAAATCACCCCAAATATGTAATAATCACCTTGAAACAAATGATCTGGCATGTTATCATTACTCTTGTAAGACAAAATATGTGTGTAAAAACAAGTGGGGCTGGTAGATGTGTCCATTAATACCATGCTGAATGGTCACGACATAATAGCTATTATGTGCTCATAGCATATGACATACACTACAGGATTTAATAAAATGATTTGCCTAGTTCCTGTTCTGCAGCTTTAGATGCCAAAACACAAAGCAACTAAGTTTCTTAGGCTCATTGCAGCAGAGTCAGAGATATCACTGGAGCTGATTTCCTTCTAGCCCAGAGCATTGGGACTGAGACAGCAAGGCCCAGAGACTGCTCAGTCCTGTTGGTGCTTACTACTGTGCAGATATCAAAACGCTTTCCCAGTAAGCTGCAGGTTGCTCTAAACTTACAACCACAGCATCTTAACATTCTTTTTAATTAAAAATCAATAAAAGCTCTCAACTTAAAAGTTAAACATGGCCTAAACTGTGGGTAAGCTACTGAATCCAGAGATAAAGGCAGTTAGCTTAGCTTTAACCACCTGAGAAGTGTGATAATCATCCTGAAATGCATGGCCTGGAGTGTTTTTATTGCTATTATAAAATGAACCTTCTATACCATACTAAGAGAAGCATTTAGGTGTGTGCATTAACTAATGGTTCTGACATAACTGACAGCAAATGAGGAATTAAAAATTAATTAAATGCTGCCCCCCATTCCAAATCTAGCTCATACTGTCTTTTCTAATAGATTTTCAAGTATGTGTGTGTGTATGTATATATATATATGTATGTATGTATGTATGTATGTATGTATATGTGTGTGTGTGTGCATGTATACATGTGCCCTGCTCATAATTTCAAGAACAGATTATAATCACAGATTCTTAAGGATGGCATGGACCTCAGATAATTATCTATTCCAATCCTTAGCTTCTGTAGACAAAAGACAAAGTTACTTAAGGAAACTATTAAAATGTATACTGTAGACAATATAACCCATGGGGCCGTAATGACATTGTTGAGTAGTTGGGTACTAATATCTGGTTTTCATTTCTGCCTGTCTACCTTACTTCACCTTTTATCCCTAGGGATTGGCTCACCAACTCCCCCTTTTGGTCATCATTGCCATCATTCTCACCTTGGGTACTTCTCAAGCTATCCTGCCTAGGAAAGAATAGGTTTACAATTCCTGTTCTATACTGTTTGCCTAGAAATAAGTTGCCAGGAATCCTTCAGGATTTTTAAGGCTTCAGCATTAGTAACTTCAAGGAAACCCACAAGGGGTTTCAAATATCAAAGGAGAAAAGTTACCCATCTGCAGGTGTCTTAAAACTAAACTCTGCCTTTCATGCCAAAGTGGGGAAACCCAGGCCTTGATCTTACTGAGCTGCCTGCTATTGAGTAATCAATTACCCCCCTCATTTTTGTAGTTGTTCTTCTTTGAGTCAGTTGGCCCCAATTCTATATTAACTGGATGCTAATCCAAGCTCCTGGACTTCTGAGATAGATGGTTTGGCAAGGAGTTTTGTATTTCTCTACTAGCCATCTAAATTCCTAGCAGTTGGCTTGCCTGTGGGTGCTCCAGGTGCTCTCAACTCCACAGCAATTAGTTCGCCCTTGAGGATTTCCTGGCCTCCAGGGGCAGCCACTGGATCATGTACTAGATGTGTTCTCCAGACACCTAAACTCCACAAAATCAGGAACCCTTGGTGAACCAGTTCAATTCTATGCTGTCCTCTTCTCTCCAGTCATTTGCCCCTTATCCTACTGACTATCTTGCCCTGCCCAAACTTCTACCATCCCCTGCCTTTGCTCTTACTTACATACTTCTGAAGGAGGATGGAAAATTATGAAACCATCCCGAGTACACTATAAATTTGTGTCATCTAAACCTATAAGGCAATAACTTTCACACATCCCCAATTAACTCATTCTCCCACTTACCATGATGACTTTTCCAAGTCTCTTTCATCATCCTTAAAACTCTCCGTGGTTCCCCCTCAGCTGTCTCAAGCTAAGAATCTTTCCTCATGCTTCACTTTAAAAAAGTAATCCCATTCTCCAAATGCCTCCTCTTCTCTCCACCTCCTCATCTAACATCACTTAAATGCTTTCCATCACCTCTTCCTTCTTCCTGACTCCCAAGAATAAAGCAGCCCTTCTCTTTGCCAAGGCAAGCCCCTTTACCTTTACAAATGATCCCATTCCATCCTGTTTTCTTCATTATAACAAGCCCCCTATCACTTCCTCTTTCACTTATCTTCAGCTTCTCCCTGTGTACTGGCTCCTTCCCTATAGCTTCCAAACATCCACATTCTTAAAGAACTTACTATCATCCTATATTTCTTCTCTTTTTTCTGACTAAACTCCTTGAGAAGGTTCTCTCTATAACTGATTCCTCTATTTTCTTTCTCCTCACCCTCTTCTAAACCCTTTGCAGTTTGGTTTCTGACCTCATCATTCAAGCAAAACTGCTACCTCCAAAATTACCAATGACCTTTTAACTGCCAAATCGAAAGGTTTCCCCCCCCCAATTCCAATCCTACTTGACATCTCTGCAGCCATCAATGGCTTACAATCACCCTCCTTATCTCCATGTTTTCATGTCACTGGTCTCTCCTACCTGTTGGATGGCTCATTCTCAGTCTCCTTTGCTGGATCTTCTTCAAAATCCTGTACTTTAACCATGGGTGTCCCCACATCTCCATCTTGGTCCCTTTTCTCTCATTATACTACTTCACTTGGTAATCTCCTCATCTCCAACAGATTTAACAATCATCTCTATGAAGATGATTCTTGGATTATTTATCCAGCCCTAACTTCTAATGCCCATTCTTACATCTCCAACTGCTTAATGGACATTTGAAGCTGAAGATATCTCATAGACATCTTAAACTCAGTTGTTGGTTTTGTACGCATAACAAAAGGAATGATCAAGTAATTTTCCAAAGGGTACAATACAAGTAAAAGGCAAAGGCTTTAATTAGGACCCACATTCAAAAGGTTTCATATTTGCCTAAGCATAAACAGGCCTACAGTTCTAACAAAACACAAATCATAGATAATCAATACGTCAAATACATTATGGTAGCTCATTAAATTACATAATCCTCTACTCTCCATTTATCCTCCAATTGTGACATTATGATATACCTTTTCTTAGGCTATCCCCTCATGCCTTGAATGCATTTCATCCTTACCCCTTGCCTCTTATGATCCTTAGCTTCATTCAAGTGATATACTCTAATACCACTTATGACAGGGCCTTGTCTGAATTCCTCATCCCTAATTATTAATATCTTTCAATTGTTTTGCATTCATATTGTATATATTTTATATTTACTTATCATCATATATGTTTTGTTATGTCTTGATATTCCCTAGAGATCACATAGTACCTGGCCTTTATTAGTTGCTTAAATAAATGTTTGTTGAATCCTCTTTTCCTATATTAGAGAGCATTACTTTGTTATAATCTAGGGAAATAGTTCAAGTAGATAATGTTTAAAGGTGGCTGTGGCTCCACAAAGCCCAGGAAAGCCTGTAAAACCTACCAGTGCAACACAATATAACATGATCATTGAAGACTGGTTATCTAAAGTCAATACTGGGAGGATATAACTGAAAAGATTTGAGGAAAAGAAAAGAGCATTTATTCTTCTAAACTTCCCCTATGAATACTGTAGATCAGTTTAAAGAGAAAAGTATTAGATCACTTTCCCACCTACCCACCTACTCACCCCGTATCCTCCCACCTCTCAAATCAGTTTGCCCGTCATTATTACACACATGTTCCCGGTTACCATAACAGACCACATATGTAACTTTAACTACATCATTTCAGAACTCCATTTACAGATTCTACATTTTATTTGATTCATAGTTTTGCATTTTTTCCAAAGGAGGCTAGCTGTTAATCCCTGTCCTCTGCAGGAAATTCATATGCTGGTTGGTAAAATGTGAGAAGAAAAAATACTTTGTATTCCAGTTGCCATGTTAGCTGCTGTACACATGCATATACATTTCATCTCCAAAGTCATTCTTCATTAGTTCATTTTGGAATTTATATGGCAGCATTTTTGTATCGTCTCAGGAAAGTTAAGGATAGGGATCTGCAGAATTATTCCTTTATGCTGGAGTTGAGAGCTCTGGTGGATGAGAACATGTAAGCTCACACCCAGAGAGTGAACTCTGAGGTTCCATAGCCATGAGCTGAAAGAGAGTCAATTGAAATGGTTACAAAGGAGCTAAAATCAGCATGGAAGAAGCATAATAAAAGGTTGGATTTGTTTTTCCTGTATTATTTATGAAATCTGGTTGTGTCCTGGACTAAGAGAGGAGAAAGCTGTGGATCAGGTCAGTGAGGGAAACAGAAGGTAGGGGAAGGAAAGGTCCAACTCTAAAGGAAGAAAACATTTTCATTTATTAGTTGGTAATTTCTGTCAAAGTTAAATGCAGGTGGATTTATTAGAGGAAAATAGAGAGTAAATGACCACAATCAAAACTTACTGTGGCTCAGCCAAAACTGCAACTCCATTTAGAACTGGGAAGAGAAAAATAAAGGCGATTTGGGGTTTGTGGGGTGTTTTTTTTGTTATTTTGTTTCTTTTTTCTTCTTTCATTGCTATCCAGTTGAAACAGAAGAACTTTCTGGCTCTGGCTTTGTCCATTAAAACACAAGTAACCTCTACTTTGTATTTGACTTTTAAAAAAAATGTTTTCCTATTTAAAGTCAAAATAAGCCTCACCATTTTTTGAGTTCTGTTTGTGTTTTGTGTTCCGATATCCAAGGAAATTCATGTAAAATTGGGGGAAAAGTAATTATGAAAAATGGGTATTTTAGACCTTCCAAAATGAAAGAAATCTTTTCCAGGTAAATATCTTTTAGAAACAGGTTGAACAATCCTATAGAATCAATTTTTTTTTATATGCAAATAATGTTTTCCAGATAAAGCAAAAAAAAAAAATTGTGAGGAGAGACAGGGAGAACTTTCTTAGCAAGGAAATGTCTCTGTAGTGTTCAAATACAATGAATGAAATGATTGTCTATTAACTTTTTGACTACCTTTATCTTATTTTCTCATTTAATTTTACATTTGGACATTACTGGACAATATTACATTTTGTATTGATAGGCAAGAATTTGTACAGTTCTAATCTCAAACAAACCCTTCATCATTTATAATTCAAGACAATGTAATTTATTACATTCCCACTTTCTTATGAAATAGTACCACTAGTACATGAAACTCAGCAGAGGAACTGAAAGATGTTCATTTCCTATTGAAACACCAACCTTATAGGAGAATATTAAATTGCATGATTCTCAGAACTTGTCAAGGTATAACAATACATTTCATTTAAAATTCAAATTACACACATATTAGACTAAACATAAAGAGGCCTTATGTGACAAATAAAACTAGAGTTTACACTATGACTTTTTGTTTCACATAAAAAGCTATGTATAAACACCAAGCAATATATCTAGGCAGCTAGATGGTGCAGGTGGGTTAGAAGACTTGAATTGGAGTTGGGTATATTTTAGTTTAAATCCTGCTGTGTTGACTTTAGGCAAGTCACTTAATGTCTCCCAGCGCCACATTCCTCTTTTGTGAAATGGAAAATAACAACACCAAAGTCACAGGATTGTTGGGAGAATCCAATGAGATAACATATATCAGCACTTTACAAACCTTAAAATGCTATGTGAATGCTAGTTATTGTTGTTACTATTATTATTACTGTGTTAAAATGCCAAATATATCTTTTATTTCTATCACACTCAAGAAAATTTAAATAGTAATTTATCATGTAACCATGAGTTTTAGAAAATATGACTTTAAGAATATATACATAGAATGCATTTAATTAGTGGGATATAGCATAGTTAATGAAAAAATATTTCGTTTGTTTTTTTATCATCAAACTATTTTCATTTTCAGATACATGCTTGACTTTAGTATAAACAAGAAAACTCACGTGAATATATTCAAGAAAGTCAGAGCCTTTATGGGTCAGCTCTCCTCTCTGGATGTATACGTTACTCCCATTAATAGGAAAGGATCAATTTCAGATTCATTGAGAGCAGAGAGAGAGTCCTCTAACTAAAAGTTAGAGTATGCATTTGGTCTGCCAATGCTGCCTGAAGACTGACAGAATTCCATAAAGTGCTGTCCATACCTTCCATTTATCACTGTACCCTATCACTCTGCATCTCATATCAAATTGATTTTGACACATCCCATTTGAATAAAACAGTGGTAGAACTTGCATACTCATTTGCACTGCTCTATTAATTGTTACACTTTTGATGCACTGAATACATGTACATAATTGGTAAAGTGCATGGGAATTAAGTCAAATTAGCCAACGAAGCATTGTTTAAGAAAAAAAAAGGTTATTTTTACCTAACTTCTAAATTGCTAGAGATGAAGAGTTGATCATGGGGGTAGGGGGAGAGGGTAGGAGATTTAATTTGCATCTAGTTCACGTAAAATCGTTTAAAGGGATACCAGACAGTAACAGTAAAGCAACATTAGATATATGCTTAGAAAAATAAAACTTTGCAAGCATATAAAATGTGAACATCAAAAAATTTATCAGTATAAAAGTATTTAAGTATTGCATAATGATTTCACTATTGAGTGAACAAGTCCTGAGTGATCTCCTTGCTATACAATGCACTTTGTATATCATGACCAGACCCAGAGCTTATTCTGGAAGATTACCAGTCTGGGTCAATGACCTATAACTGCTAGAAAGCCAATGAGAAAGGGTAAGGAAGGTCATTATTACAGACAGCCCATTGTATTTCAATAGAATAGCTCTAAAAAGAAAATTATCTATATAAGGATGTGATTGACTATAGACACTTTACTCTTCGGGAGGTCAAAGTCATGTTCTTCCAAATTCTGAAAACTGAATATTGGAATCTGTGATCTACTTTCGTGCAGTTAGAAAAAAAAGAAAGCTCCCTTAGCCAACACTTGTTCTCAATACAATCAAACTACAGCACAGAAATGTGTCTTATGATTTAAATAATTATGGTAATATTCGCATAAAAGTGATTTTGAAAAGAAATTTGCAAATCCTTTAGAAAAATACTACTATATTTATACAGGAATAGTCATAAACAGCTCCTGAGGCAGTTTTTAACTTTTTTGTCATAATATGAATATTATGGTCATATAAGATACCAGACACATCAACATTCACCTATATAGAGTATTAGCTGACTTGTCTGGAATCCAGAACTTCAGAAACCTCGGTTCAACTCTTTGAGATATGACTTGGAAGAGAACAGGCCTTTTTCACTCTTGTAATAAGCCTAGGCAATGAGCTTTAGCCCATAGGAAAGGTGCTTTAAACACAATTCTAACAAGTTCAGCAATCTGATTCCCAATCTACTTTACTCCTTGTCAGATGCTTTTGATCAATTAGCAGTGCTGATGCTTTGGCACTTCATAATAAAAATAATGATGTTTTATCTTTCTATAATACTTTATAATTTAAAAATGAATTAGGCAAACTTTGTAGTTTAGACCACAACGGCCTGGGAGCCAGAATACCTGTGAGTCCCAGGTTTGACACAAGCAAGCTACTTATCTCTGAGGTTTAGTTTCCTTATCTTTAAATGGAGATAGTAATATTGTTTTACCTGCCTCACAGGGTTATTGTAAGAAAAGGTTTTTGCATGAGAATTATCAGTGTCTTCCTTAGGGAATGCTACTTCAGTAAGTATAGGATACACCCTTCTGCATTTGTTTGCTTGGTTAGTTTTTAAATTCTTTGTAATTCTAATTCATATCTTCCCATAAAATATCCATAAATAATTACATATCTGACTATGCCACTCTGGTATACATAAAGCTTCAGTGGCTCCCCATTGCCTCTAGGATAAAATATTCTTTGCTTTTTAAAGCCCTTCAAAATTAGGCTCCAACTTATCTTTCTAGACTGATTTCCTGTCCTGCATGTTCCAGTCAAACTGGTATACCTGATGTTTCCCCATTCTCAGCATTCTATCTCTGGGATCTATATAAATGCCTGGAATGGTCCTCCCCCTCACCTCCATAACTTGGGATCCCTAGCTCCCATTAAGGTGTTACTCAAATACCACCTCCTGTGTTAGACCTTTCCTGATCCTACTCCCCTAGGTAGGCATGCTTCTCTCCAAAACTGTTTTGTATTTACTAATCTGTGTATATTTTGTTTTCATTAAAACTGCATCTCCCCTGGCTCCTTTCGAATGTAAGATCTTTGGGGGAAGGTTTTTTTTTTTTAATTCTGTACCCCCTCTCCCAGTACCTAGCACTTCATGGGCACCTGATAAATGTTTAATTGAATTTATTTGAATATAAGCCCTATCCAATGTACTAGAGGTTTCCATGTGAGTCTAGGAGCCCTGAGGGTAGAAGAATCAAAGGTTCACAGATCCTACTTCCTTCCATCCAACATTCCCAGACACAACCCCAGTGAAAATGTGACCCAGGTAGCTAGCTGCTCCTTCAGGAGTTGTAGCCCCTGCCTCCTCAGTAGCCATAGTCAGCAAAGACATGGAAGAGAAAATGTTCACCTGCTAAGCCCTTGATAAGTGAAATAGTGTAGCATCAGAATCTGATGTGGTTTTATTAGTAGAAAATGACATTAAAGAAGATACATCAGCACCATCTGCTTTGCACCTGCACCCCAAGGACCATGGGATCTTTCCATATGAATCATAGCTGAAACCTTTTATATGTGTTGTCTCCTCCACTGGAATATACTTCTTGAGAGCAAAGCCTGTCTTACTGATATACTTGTATTGCCAATGCTTAGCACAGAGTTTTGCACATACTAAGTGCTTAATAAGTACCTTTTCCATTCAGAATTCTCTCTCCCAAAGCTCTATTTCAATGTTCCTACCCATATTGTGAAAGTGACCTGAGGTTTTCAAAGGGTATACTGGCTGAGTGTAAGCTCTGGCAGGTTCTACCAAATTGGAAAGGTTTTGAATAATGTTGGCAAAATACTGGGTCTCCTTCCTGAGGGATAGTCTAGCCAAGTTTGGAGGGGATTATCACCGTAATGTTGGCCAACAGATGATGACTTTTTGAGCTATGGTAACCCATGAACTATAGGGGGGGAAAACAGCTGTCACTCCTGTGTAGCCCTCTTATTGTACAGCTACTTCTTGGCCTCACTTTTAGAGTGATGATGGTGAGTGGTAGAAATTGGGGCAGAGAGTGTAAAGATCGAAGTCCAGATTAATCTGTAGATGAATATTAATTTAAGTGATTGTACACTTAATGAGCCCTGCACCCACATTAATATTCTTATCATAAATTAAATGAAAAGACAAACTCAAGAAGTTTCAGATAAATCTGGGGTTCAAAATCAATGGAATACATAAGCTATCCATCAGCAGCTTCTTTACTATTCATCAGAAACCTTTTCATCCTAGAATACTACTCCATTCCTGGAATTCATGCCTCAGACTACTCCCTATCCCTGTGACCTCTCCCTGTGATTGGATGGTTCCTTCAAAAATCTCCACTTAAGAAATCTCCATTTAACATCAGCCATATCTTCATTTTTTACCAGACTACACTATGAATTTGTCTTCCATGCCTATACTCTGGAGACATGGTAGAGGGTACCTTCATCCTTCCCTTCTGTCCTCGGTTTCCTTTTCTATGTTGCCTTCTCCCATTAGAATGTAAGCTTCCTAGGGCAGGAACTTCATTTCTTTTTGTGTGAATTCGTGCTTAGCTCAGTGTCTGGTAAGCACTTAAAATGCTTATTGACTGAAAGATTAATTGAAATCAGGCATCCCTCATTTTTATTAGGTGACCACTCATTTCTATGTCACACATACATTCACTTAATGAAATCTTTAAGTAAAAAGGAGGATAAAATCCTTGCTTGTTTGTAATATGTTGTACCCTCTTCATACTCACAATATGATAATATTAAATAATTCATTTTCAGTTCTTCAAAGACTACAGTGATGGCCATACATACAGACTTTGTGATAGCCATACAACAAGATTTGGGCAATAGGGTTATAATAGCCAATGAGGTCTAAGCAAATTACTTTATGGAATACTTGGTCATCTTCCCTTGTGAGGTTTGAAATGAGTATAAATAATCAGACTACTCTGAAGAAAATTTCAGAGCATATAACACCATCTGTTGCAGAGGATGAAGGAGTAGAGAGAGATTCTATGAAGAATTTGATAAGATCTTCAAAAATAAGTCAATATGTACCTTAATACTTAGTAACATAAATGTGAATGTTGGCATGAAAGAAGACAGCAAAAACATGCTGATAAATATGATCCAATGTCAAGAATTAAAAAAAGGAAAAAGGTTTGAAAAACTACATTATGAATCTTTTCTTCAAGGAGAGAATAAAAATGTGCTGGATGTGGCAAGTACAAAACAATATAAAAATACACAAAATTGACTGGATGAAAACAAACAAGAAATGACTGGTTACTATCCTGGGAACCATTTAAGAATCATCCTGTGAATAACAAGATCACTGAATACTTAGAGCAAAGATTAAAATCCAACATCAAATAAGAAGGATAAAGGTGAGGACATTGTGTTTAATTAAAGCAGGTCCAATGCACTTAAAGACACTATGGACTCCAAAAACTGTGAAATTGGCAATAATAAAGGACATTGATTCGGGATAGTTTAGCTAATGCAAATAGTTATCAAAAAAGGAAGAATCCAAAAATTGCCTCAACCAACAAATACTTGCTTTCCTTGCCAAATAGAGAAAGATGACATCCAAGGGCAGAATAACTTTCAATTAAAAGCTTATTTGAAAACTAAGATGGATAAAGCACGATGAAGGATTACAAACACTATTATTTCTTAGAATAGCAAAAAAGCAAGAGAGGGGAAAATAAATCTAATGTGAGTTTGGAAGAACAACAAATAGATGACAAAAAGAACAGATCTTATAGTATTTCCAAAAGAGTCGAGTCCTACCAGTGACAGTAGTGGGACAACAACATTCCTCTATCATTTCAGTTACCAATGCACTATAAAAGGAAGAGGCAATGACATTTAAGACAACGAAATGAGCAATGGCTTAACCTAATCAAATTCAGGGATTGATTTTCAAGATATGTTAAAAAAAATGGGAAGATTACCCCAAAATAAAAGATATCACAGATGTTATTTTACCAAAACAAAACAAAACTAACAACAACAAATGAGGATAAATCAGCAACTATCAACCCACATATCCACTTTCTGATCTCCACATAATCTTTATGAGAATGATCTATGTATGCATTAAGGGTATTTGTGAATGACAAAATGAGAAAGAAACAAGAATGTTTTCACTGATGATCTATAGCAGAGCATCTTCGCTGTCACACAGCTGGGAACTGCAGAGAATAAGTGTCTATCGTGTCTGTGGCTTGCCAACTTCAAAGATTTTGCATTATATAACACACTTCAGTCTTAAAAGTCCTCCACAAGCAAGGTGTTTCCCATGCTTGTGACCAAATCCTACAAGATTCTATGACAGAAACATCTGGGTCATATGACCAGAAGGATGACAGATTAGTAACTTTCTCCAGACCCTTTTAATTCTCTAACCCTACATTAAAAGGAATTATGTACCACATGAAGAGCAACTACCGCTGAATACAAAGGACAAAGGAAAAAGAACCTCAAGAAGGTAAGCTCCTTATGAATTAACAACAGGGAACTCTAATCCTTAAAGCATTTAGAAACATTTCCCCACACAAGGTGACTCACAGCCAAGTGCCTTGGGATCACTCTACCTGTTCTATGTAAATTCTTCAGGCACATCCTACCCCAAAGCATTCCTTGTCCTACAGCTAGTAGGAGGCACTAACTGGCCAGTCACTCGAGAGAGTGAGTAGTGTGCTAAAAACCTGGATGCTTACTAAAGCCCAGCTTTAGGGTAGAGGACCCTAAACATTCAGAGAATCTGCCTAAAATACCTTGCTTACTCTCTTAGCACTCTGAAAAAAGCAGCAGACATGTATTTATCACAGTCACAAGAAAGACTGGAGGAAAGCCAAGTAAAGAATTGGAGTGGGGTGACTAGAATGTGTGACTGTACCAAGCCTGAAAAATGGGGGACTGAATATGAGGTGGTTCCAATATTATGTATGGGGGTATAAATATACATACACATATGCAATACTTATATTATATATCATTTATCAATTTACCTTCAGCATGAATTTCTTCTGTATGAATTTGATTGTCAAGTCATTATTCTTCATTGTCTTAAATGTCATTGTCACTTTCTTATGATATACAAATTAAATATGTATACATAACATATATATGTACATATGTATGGATAATATACAATATTCCAAAGGTATTTAGAACAAACATTCAAGCCTATTCCCAAACTTATATTCTGTATTCAAAGGTGTACCTAACAGCAAGGGTAAAAGAGTGAGAAAATAATAGATAAATAAAGGCTAGAACACCAAAGATTTTAAAAGAAAAAAAATCATTTAAAAGACCAGAGTGCAAGATAATTCAGTACAGAGGATCTTAAAATCAGAATGATGACCAGTAAATTCTCAAAGAAAAGACAAAGCTTTCAACAATATTACAAAATAGAGAAAAAAATTAACCCCAGTTGGATGATGTATAGAATCATGTGGACTCCCAAAAGAGTATGGAATATGAAGAAATTCCAAAATGTTCAAAAGAGAAATGAAATTATTTTTAAAAAAGAAATTAGGAGTGCATATAGATTAGGATTTAAAATGTTGAATGCAGAATTTAAGAATTCAATTAGCATACAAGAAAAAAATAAACTGATAAGGAAAAAGTTTCTCCAAAAAAAGTGAAAGAGGGATTAACACATATGGAGCACAAAAACAGATGTACACAAAAAATCTGGCAAAGAAACAAAAGTAATAATATTCAAAGAAAATATCAACTTTATGCAAAACAAAATATTGACCTTGAAGACAGAATACTGAGAAACAAGTGAAAGATTATATGTCCCTCTAAGAAATATGGTAAATAAGTTCAATGATAAATAATGGCCAGGAGAAAGACCTTCAAATACAAAGTAAGCAATATTTCAATAACTCATGATTATTACACAGGCACAAGAAATCACAGGAAAGACACGAATAGCATATGCCAAAAAGCATAAGAATTCAAGCTGTAGTACCTAATGATATATCATATCAATTAACATATATATTAATGAAAATGTGTATATAAAACAAAAATGGTGTATTTGTGGCATTTCTACAAGGAAAATAAAAAATGAAAACATTAACATTATTTTTGTAAGCACTCCAAACAACATAAACACAAAGAAAGGTAAATGAGAACAGTTACTGAGGAAAGAATATGCAATGACATAAATTATCCAATGTTTAGACATCATTTTAAAAAAGAAGAGAAAGGGAAAGACTGGCCTAAGAGATAAAAAAGGCACCATCAGGAGTACAGGGGGTACTCTTGCACTAAAAGTACAAAGGGGATAAAAGATGTAAGCAAAACCTATATAAATAAGAGAAGTGAAGGAAGTAAAGGATGAGAAATGAAGTAGTGTGGCTACCCTAGAGGTGAATTAATGTATTTTGAGGGATGGGATTGTAAAGTGGGAGGATAAATACAGCAACTGAAAAGGGAGATAGTGAGATGCATCCCTATTAAGTCCATGGGTGAAAAGCAAGAAGGCAGTAATTCCTATAGAGTCTCAGAAAGAAGAAAAAAATGAGAATGTAAGAGGTAGGAGAAGGAAGATATTAAGTCTGGAGTAATTAAAGTAGTGGAGTTCAATCTAATAGGAAAAGGGCATCCTTCACATGAGCGAAGAAGTGTGTGTCTGTGGTGGGATATGAGAACTTCACATATTTCATCTGTAGGTGCTAGGCCACCTTCTCCAGGAGAAGCGATCTGTTAGCTCTTAGGATCAGTTACTAACCAAAAGAGCAGTGCAGTGGGATGGCAATAGGGATGGAGAATACATGGATCTAGACATAAATAGGTGCAGCCATTGGGGAAAATCAAGAACAGTCACAGAACAAAGGGCATAACTGGAACACATAATATGAAACACAGGAGTATTTCTACCACATCATATTCTTTCTCTCCAGCACCAAACTGATGTAGACCCTTATCATCTCATGCCTGGACTGTTGCGATAACCTGCTATTAGTTGTTCGTTTTAGTCAAGGAAATTTAATACAAAGATTTTTTTTCCTATTTGTTTATTCCCCTTCTTCTTTGAGATGCATTAATTTTATTTATTTATTTTTTGTTTGTTTGTTTGTTTGTTTTTTTGTGTGTGTTTTTTTTTAGTGAGGCAATTGGGGTCAAGTGACTTGTCCAGAGTCACACAGCTAGGAAGTATTATGTGTCTGAGGCCGGATTTGAACTCAGGTCCTCCTAACTCCAGGGCCAGTGCTCTATTCACTGTACTACCTAGCTGTCCCCCATTAATTTTATTTTTGAAAAGTTTTTCATTTCCATGTAATCAAAATTTTTTAAAATTATTTCTGTTTGGGTAAGAATTTCTCTCCTACTCTTAGTTGTGAAACATATGTGATCTGCTTCTTTTTGAATTATTTTATTGTATGATCACTAATTTCTTTCTCCTTTTTTGAATTTATCTTGGAATATGGTATAAGATGTTGGGATAAGCCTAATTTCGCCAGCTTGCTTTCCAGTTGTCCCAACAGATCTTATTAAAAACAGAGTTCTTTTCTAAGTGATATATGTTTTAAAATTTATCAAATACTAGGTCCTGGAGTTCCATTGTTTCTGATTATAACTTGTCTAGTCTGTTCCATTAAACTGTTTTGTTTTGTTTTGTTTTGTTTTTTTACCATTTTCAAACTAATACAAAAGTTTTTGATGCCTA
This sequence comes from Vombatus ursinus, assembly GCF_900497805.2. Lineage (NCBI taxonomy): Eukaryota > Metazoa > Chordata > Mammalia > Diprotodontia > Vombatidae > Vombatus > Vombatus ursinus. The sequence continues at coordinate 13,394,812 of NW_020954594.1, forward strand.
CTACTATGTAATATACATTGAGGCCTGAAAGTGATATTTCTCCTACATTCCTATTATTTTTCATTATTTCCCATACTATTCTAGATCTTTTTAAAATGATTTTTGTTGTTGTTTTATCTATATAAAATGTCCCTTTTGTAATTTAATTTGTATAACATTAAAATTATATCTTAACTTTGGAAGTATTGTCATCTTTATTATAATGCTATGACCCAGTCATTAATGCTGCATGTTTATCTGTCTATTTAATGTGTTCTTTATTTCTTTCAGGAGAATTTTGTAACTAAACGTATACAAGTATTGAGTGTCCTTTAGTAGGTTGACTCCCAAGTATTTGAGGCATTCTGTCATTATTTTGAATGAGATGCTCCTTTCCTTGGAGCTCCTTTCCTTGCCTTTTTGATTTTGTTATTGTTATAAAGAAATTATATTGATATTCTGGATTTACATTTTTGAAAGAAAAGAAAAGATTCTGTGAGAGCTGCCAAAATAATTATCTTCAACCATCCACTGAACAACAATATTAAGGAAATCATAAAAATATTACATTTAGTTTAAGCCAGTGTCATGGCATGCATCCTCCATGGAGTCCAAATAGAAAGAGGAATTCTCTATGTATGGCAAGGTTCTCCTCCATATGTTCCAATTTGCAAATGATGTATTGATTAAACCATACCATGGAACACTTATACGGCTTGCTCACTGAGATCCACGATCTTTAAAAGATTGGCCCAGTTGTGTGTACTGGAAAAAGAAATAAAATGAAAAAATCTGTGTTGCCCAGAGTATGACATGTAGTTGGATGGTCAGTATATTAAGTTACTCCATAAATATATTTATCTTGGACAGGAGTTTCAGATAGACAATGAGCAGAGCCCAGAATTGAAGAGAAAGAGATCAGGCTGCATTCTATTTGGAAAATTGTATAGCACTTTCAATGACCTTAAATCGTGTACTACAAAAAAAAACTCATCTTTTTAAAAAAAGAATTTATTTTTAAATTCTAAATTAGCTAAAATTCCCCCAATAACATTCTCATATCCAAAGTACAACAGAAAGTGTATATGTAAAACCATGAATCTCTATTAAATATAGTTTGCTTTTTGAAGGTATATAACAGATTCAACATGATATTTTCCAGCCTGTCTTCCTTGTTTGTATTTCCCTCTGAATTTTTTTCTGTTCCCTTCTGTACAATTCATAAAAGGGCATCAATAATCCTCTATGGTTTCTTTTTATTTTGAGGGGCAGCATTATTGATAACTCTCTCTTTCCCCTATATCCAATTCCCCTTCTAAAAGAAAAATGGGGGGAAAAAACCCCGCAAGTTGTGTAACAAAATAATGAGAGTCGAAGTAACAAATCCATACCTTTTCAATGACCAAAAATGTATGTCTCATTCTGTATCTTGGATCCACCAAACACTCTGTCAGGAGGTAGGTGATATGTTTTATCACAGAGCCTCTGGACTTATAGTTAGTTATTGTGTTGACCAGGGTTCTCAAATCTTATAAGCTATTTTTCTTTACAATATTGTTTTTACTGAATGAATCATTCTAGTTCTGATCATTTCATCCTGTATGAGTCCATATAATCTTTCCAGGTTTCTCTGAACCTATACCTTTTGTTATTTCTTACAGTGTAATAATATCTCATTACATTCATATCACACAATTTGTCCAGCCATTGCCTAATTGATAGTTATACTCTTTGTTTCTAAGCCTTTGCTATAACAAAAAAGAGCTACTATAAAATGTTTTATATGCATACTTTTTATATAATCTTTTGTATACTTTTTTCCCTTTCTTTGACTTCTTTGAGGTGTAGGTCTAAGAATGGTGTGATTGAGTTAAAGGCTATATTTAGTGACATTTTAGTTATCATGGCAAATTTCTTTCCAGAATGGGTAGGCCCATTCATACATTTACTGAGAGTGCACCAATGTGCCTTTCTTCCTGAAATACCTACAATAATTATCATTTTTATTTTTGTCATCTTTGTCAATTTGATGAATGTAATGAGAACCTAAATTATTTGAATTTGCATTTTCAATTGATGATTTGGATCAATCTTTCGTATGACTGTTGATAGTTCTTTAAATGTTTGATAGGATTCACTTGGGGACCCATCTGGTTGTTTAAAGGGAAATTTGAGAGAGTTCAGGTGAGTAACTGCATCTACTCTACCATATTGCCTCCACCTCTCTCCAATTTGTTTATGACATGAGGCTTTTTGTTTTTGTTTTTGTTTTTGTTGTTTTGCTTTTTTTGGTGAGGCAATCGGGGTTGAGTGACTTGCCCAGGGTCACACAACTAGTAAGTGTCAAGTGTCTGAGGCTGGATTTGAACTCAGGTTCTCCTGACTCCAGGGACACGAGGTTTTTATATCCATTTGGTACTTATTATGTTACATGGTATAAGATCTTGGTCTAAACTCAATTTCTGCCAGGTTGCTTTTCAATTTTTCCAGTAAACTGCCAGAACATTTTTTATCACACAGTGAGTCCTTATCAACATTCTGCCCTGTTGAAAACAATACCATCCTTGGAGTTCCTTAGACTCACAACCTAAATATCATCCTTGCTCTGCCTCCTCACCTCCACCTATTGGCTTCTCTGGATTCCTTCAAGACCCAACCAAAATCCCACTTTCTTCAGGCAGTCTATCCTAACCCTCTCAATTCTAGTGCCTTCCCTCTGTTAATTATTTCTTATTTATTCTCTATATAGCTTGCTTGTATATATCTGTTTGCATGTTGTCTCTCCCATTAGATTGTAAGCTCCTTGAGGGTAAGGACTATCTTTTGCCTCTTTATCCCCAGCACTTATCACAATGCCTGGCACATAGTAAGTGCTTAATAAATGTTTATTAATTGAATGAATGAATGAACAAAGTTGCTAAAACATTGCTTAAGTTGATAACTATATCTGGATTCCATCGATGAACAGCTAGAGACAGCCTTCCCTATTTAGTAAAAAACAAGGGCCTCACCCCACCTTTTACCCTACCTGGGACAAAATTTCACATTTTAACAAAATCCTAAACCTAGATCCCCTCAACTGTTTGATATTTTAGCAGAGGATTTTCTCTCAACTCCATCTATTTCATTCTCACCCCAAATATATTCATCTGTGATCCTCAACAGGCTTATTAAATGTCATTTCTTTAAACAACAAGAACAATAACATTTAGTACTTTAAGATTTACAAAACATTTTACATGTATTATTTCATTTATTCCCCACCATAGTCCTGTGAAGTAGGATTATTATTATCATATCTACTTTGCAGGGGAGGAAATAAAAGGCTAAGAAATTAAAATAACTTGCCTAGCTTTATACAGCTCATAATTTTGATAAGAAAAGTTCAAATGTAGGTCATCCAGCCTTCAAGTCCATTGCTCTATCCACTATACCACCTAGCTAAGAGCCAATTGATACCCAATGACCAATCAGGAGAGATTGAGTCTCCAAAGCAATGCTTTTATTTCCCAGTCAGACTTGTGTAATCATCTTGATTTCCCTATTATTTTTTGCTAGCTGATCTTCAGAGCTGGGTCAACACATGTATGTCCTTCAGATGAGGTCTTAACACAGTATACTCTCGATGTTCCTGTGCACTGGAAGATTAGCTCTACTATAATGCCTGCAACTTGAACTATCATAAAATAAATACAGATATAGCATAGGGAGTCCCATTAAAATATCTTTCTTATTTAAAAAGTAATATTAACGTGCATGATTTGTTACCTACTCCCTTACTGATTAATGAACTCTAGATTGTAACCTAACTCTTGTTCTGGGTTCTGCTGATCTTTAAAAGTCTCCAGGAGAGAACTAAGAGACTATGGTATATTTTAATCTACTCTGGAATTAAATAATGTACCAATGTTCCTTGGTGACAAGGTTAATTAGCTATAGAAGCAAAACCAGGTTATGGGCACACAAAAACCTGATATACCAACGGGAATATAAGACCTCTTTTTTTTTTCCAAAATGAGATGACTGGGAGAGAAATGGTCATTACAGAGGAAGCGCTAATAAGAATAATGGATAAAGGGAAAGACCACCAAGAAGAGGTAGAAAATAAAATCCAGCTAGAGTTGGATGAATATCCAAGTTTTGTAGCTGATTGCTATAACTTAACACTTCCAAATATTTAGTAAATTGATAGAAACCAGTACTTTTCCTTCCTTGCATATGTAAATCTTGCTCTAAAGCAGGGGTAGTGGTAGATATGCCAGGCACATCTACCATACACCATATTTTAGAGTTGATTATAGCCATATTCAGGTGGTTATATTCATTTAGCCTTCAATATTACACCTTATAATACTGCCTGAGTTACGCTACAATCCCAAGAAAGAGATTGTCTGTAGTGCCTTATTACTTAATTATTATCTGAACATATTGAAGCTTCCCTTGAAGTAGCAATTCTAGGTACGCGTGTTTATTCTATAGAAAAGTCCTTGAGTGATTTGCAGTGGAAGTCATTTTTCTTGTTAGCTTACTTTAAGAATCAAATGATGATAAATCCAATGTAATTTTAGTTTTGCCAACACTGGCTTCTATTTTATTCTGTTTTATTTCATTCAAGTGCTATGCTTTATTTTCTGAATTTCGAACAGGATAAAGCAAAAGGCTGTCTCTCCTCTCTGTTTCAGACACTACTGGTCACCTCTAAGAAAACTGGGCAAAATGCACATGCTTTATACTACCTATCTGCCGGTACTCTGTTAATTTCTTTTTCTTCTCCCTCCTGCTTTAAAGACGTATAAGTAGGTTAATTGAAAGTTGGACTGAAAATAATTCAAGATTAGCAGTAAATCTTAAAAAAAAAAAAAGAACAACACAAAACATGTAGCAATATTATAAATTTTCCTTAGAACAAATGCCTTGTGGTTCCAAAAGTGACAAGGGTATTAGACTTGGAGACAGGAGAAACCTGGAGTTGAATCCTACTTCCTTCTGACATTTAGTAGCTGTGTGACCACTAACAAATCATGAGCATCTCTGCCTCAGTCTTCTCATCTGTAAAATAGGGATCAAATAGCATGTGTATGATAAGATTGTTGTGGATATCAAACATGCTAATTCTTGTGAAGCACTTTGCATACTATACAGTACTATATGAATGTTGGATATTTTTATTCATAATAAAAATTTATGATCTGATTTTTAGCTGCTCATTCTGTCTATACTTACAATGGGTTGTTAATGTAGTCAGAAGCAGGGTGGAGTAAACTGAATTCAGTTCCAAGTTAGTTTACTAATTTTCTGCTCTGAATTTTTCACAAGTGTAAATCCTGTTTTCTCATTATTTTGGTCACACCCCTAAACACTGTGCAATCCTCTTTAAAATGTAACACATGGAGGTACAAAAATGAAGGAGTAAACATTGCTGTGATTTGGGCCACACACAAACACTGTCACAGAGCAGTACAGCCTGCAAGGTGCTCGGGGGAGCTTCAGCGGCTTCTCTTTGCATTCATCAAAGGTGTAAATCTATCTTTCTAGTAAAAATTCCAAGGCCAAGAGGAAAATAATGAGCATATTGTTTCAACAGGAATGAGAATTATATAGAAATTAATATATTACACATACATACATACATACACACACACACACAAACTGCCCCAGTCACCTATGGGCCATAAGAAAAAAAAAACATAAAAGGAGCTCTCATGTAATGTTGCCAGGTGAGGGAATTTAACTTCTATTAACAGTCTAACCGAACTTCCTGAAATATTTCACGATGCCGCACCTACTCAAAAGAGCTTGCCAGGATTTTCTCTCCATGGATTTCTCTTGTACATTTAAAATATTGTAGATGAGAAAATGTTCAGGATCATTTATTTTTATAAAATTTTCATCATTTTTTACACTTCTTTTTCTCCAAGGGTTTTACTTTAATAAGTAAGGGGATAAGAAGACCATAATTTGTCCTGAGTCAGTTCAGTACAACAGTTCAGCATGTACTACCTAAAGACAAGAATTTTCTTTTCCAATTCTTCAAGCAGCTGTACTTTTTGTTCACTTAGAACCTTCTGGATTAGGGGAGCTCCTGGAGGTTTCAGGCTAGAGATACCGTCAAGAGGCATCATGGCAGAAAAGAAAGAAGGATGAATTTGGAGTCCAGTACCTAGGAATGAAGCAACCTGGCTCTGTAACTAAATATAGACCTTGGGCAAATCCTTTAACTTCTTTGTACCTGTTCCTTCAACTGTAAACTCAATGGGTTGGACTAAATTATTTCAAAGGTCCCTTCTGGGTTTAATAACAATGATAATAATAATAACTCACATGTAAACAGTACTTTGAGGTTCTCAAAGAACTTCTCACCACAAAATATTATCCTTCACAGTTTTTTAGAATTCCAATATTTCATTATTGAAATTTAAAGAAAATGTTCATCAGAAAATGTTCTTTTAATTCTGATGAAGGATGCAAAAAGTGACCAGAATTGTTGGGAGTCTAACATCTGCTCCAGCCTCTTCTCCGCCCCTCCAACCAAAATCACACAGGTTCATTGTGGATAACTGAACAGAGTCATGCTACATCAGCAATTCCTGCTAGGTAGGACCAATTCTGCCTTTTCAACCATTTTCAACATCTTTTGTGATGAAATCAAACAAGCAGTGATATGACTGGGTTGTTAATATAACCCACATCTCCAGATTGATCATGCTCTCAGATTGTCCACCTGTTATCCCTCCTTCTTCCCATGTAAGCAGCCTCTCTCCTTTTGTGAGCTACCGCAGCTATGTGAACCATTTATTCTCTTTCAGGCATATGTTTCTCTGATGACCTTCTTTCCTTCCATTCTTCTCGAAAGTCTGGTCAATTCAATTCAATTCAGGTATGGTGTGGTGTGGTTAATTCAAACCTAGGCAAGTTACAGGATTACTGAATTTGCAAGTTGGAAAGGACCTAAGTGGAGATCTAGTCCAACTCATACAAGGAAGGAATCCCCACTGTAAGGGCTTCCAGCGGAGGGTGGACAATCACTTGTCGAGTATATCATAGTAGAGATTCCTTTCTGGCATGGGTTGGACTAGAGAGTCACTAAATTCTCTTCCAAAACTCAAATTCTGTGATTCAGTGAAGTCTAATTCCTCCTCCACTTGACAGTCCTTCAGATATCTGAACAGAATTATCAATCCCATCCCCCAAACTGAGTGTTCTCCTCTCTAGGTCAAACATGTTCAGTTTCTTTAACCAAGCTTCACCTGACATGATCTCAAGAACCTTCCTTGTCCTGACTGCCCTCCTCAGCACACACTTCAGTTTCTTAATGCCCTTTGTAAGCTATCACACCTAGAAAGGAACACAGCACTCCAGATGCAGTCTGATGAAGATGGCATTGTTAGATTATCTTCTCCCTATTCCTCAGATCTATGCCTCACTAAAGTAGCACAAGATCACATTTGCTTTTCATACTACTAACTCACAATGAACTTGAAGTCCCCTAAAACTCCTGGGTCTTTTTTTAAAACACCTGCTTCTTAACCAGCTGTCCCCTAACTTATTCTTGTAAAGTTGATTATTTTCAGCTAAAATAACACAGCATCCTTTCTGAATTTCATTTTATTAGATTCAGTCCAATGCACTAACCTGTTAAGATCCTTTAAGATCTTAATACTCTCATCAATTAATCAACAAGCATTTATTAAGTACCTATTCTGTGCCAGGCACTAGGAATATAAATAGAATGAATGAAACTATCCCTACTCATAATAAGTTTACATTCAAATGAGGGACACAAGAAGAACGTATATAATGGATAAATATAAAAGGATTAAATATAAATTAGTTTAAAAGGAGGCAGTTTGGGAGGAAGGGTACTATTAGTTCAGGTGGAGGAACAGGAAAGACTTCATGAAAAAGTTGGTACTTCACATATGTCTTGAAAGAAGAGAGGTATTCTATGAGACAGAGACAAGGAGGAAATACATTCCAGACATGGGGCATATGAAAAAAACAGAGATGAGAGATAGATGATATATGAGGAAGACAGAGTAATTTGGGTGAATGCCATCTGCAAATTCAATAAACAAGTCATTTTTGTATTTATCCAAGTCATTGACAAAAATGCTAAAGAACATAGGGCCGTGTTCAGATACCTAAGCATCTTTACTAGAGGACATCTGCCACATTGACATTAAACTATTAAGAATTATCTTTGATTCTGGGCAATTCAACTAACTCTGAACCTGACCAATCATATTTAATTCAACAAACATTCATTAAGCAGCACTATTTGCTGTTAAGGCACTTGCTGTTAAGGAAGATAGAGTCCTACTCTCAAAGAGTTTACATTTTAGTGGGGACAAAGGGAAGTACATGTTAAAAGATAATTGCTACACAAAGAAAATATGATAAGTGCAGAGGACGACAAATAACTTCAAAATCTGATTGGAAAGACATCATTTTCAGCTTTAGGGAAGACATTCTAATGTGTTTTTCAGGATCAGTTTAATGGAGGAGTCACTGGAGTTTGACTTTAAACAAAGGGAAGACTTTAAGAATAGAGATGAAAGAAGAAGAAAATAGGGGAAGGCACAGATGGAAATCTATTCCAGGCATTAGGAGCAGCCTGAGCAAAGAAGAGGAAAGGACAAATATGTGGGATTGAAAAACCTCAGATCATAGAGTTAGAACAATGGATTCTATCTTTTCAGAGAAAGGAGGGAGAAGAGGAAGAAGAACTAGAAGAAGAAGAAGAGGAGGAGGAGGAGGAAGATGAGGAGGAGGAAGAAGAGGAGGAAGAAGAGGAAGAAGAAGAAGAGGAAGAGGAAGAAGAAAAAGAGGAAGAAGAAGGTCCAAGTAACAATTTAGACATAGCTTTAACATTCAGATGCAAGATGATATACTGAGGCCTTACTCTAACATTGTCCAAGAAGTCTGTTGTGGTGAGACTCCCTTAGAGCTACTTATAAGTGCTACTCTTTAAGGACTTCACTAGACAAATCTCTGATGATACCCAAGAAAGGCTTTCCTTACACAAAATTTCTAATGATGAGATAGCAATGAGGATGCCCTAGTATCTGGCTGTATTTACATATTGTGCCATACCAGAAATATGTCTTTTGATCCAGACCCAATCTAACTCTGGGAATTAGGAAGCCATAGCTTCAGAGTGATTCAAAGTAGCCAGTCACAGAGCAAGAGAAGAAGACAACACCAGTTATCGAATATATAAATCAATATGTGACCTCATCAACCATCGTCTTCTACACACAACCCCAATCTTCTGCTACTTCTTCCCTTGATTATAGAATCAAAGGATTTAGTAGCTAAGTGGCACAGTAGATAGAGTGTCAGGCCTGGAGTCAGCAAGATTCATCTTCCTGAGTTCAAATCTATACTCAGATACTTACTAGTTGTGACCCTGGGAAAGTTGCTTAACCCTGTTTGCCTCAGTTTCCTCATCTGTAAAATAAGCTGGAGAAGGAAATGACAAACCACTCTAGTATCTTTCCCAGGAAAACCCCAAATGGGGTCACAAAGAGTCAGATAAAACTGAAAACAACTAAACCACAACAAAAACCCTAAAAGGGACATTAAAAAGTCATTAAAAAGAGTCATTCCCTCATTTTACAGATGAAGAAAATGAGCCCCAGAAAGATGATATGGATTTTTCAAAACCATGCAAGTACAAAGAAGCAAAGCTGGAACTCAAATCTAAGTCTTCTCACTTTAAATCCAGTATACTTTCTACTACTCTTCCGTCCTGCTACCCCACCCCACTACCATGACTCATTTTAATCAAATTTCACCTATGTGCATGACAGCATGGAGAGTGGATACAGAACCGGTTTCAAGGCCAAGAAGACCTGAGTTCAAGTACTACCTCTGCCATATAATGACTCTGTTGCAAGTCATTAAGCACTCTAGAAATTTTTCCTAAACTAAAAGTTGCAGAGACATGCTGACCTTCATAGGTAGGAGGAAGTCTCCTCACTGGGAGATCCTTACACCAATGAAAGAAAAGGTCTCGGCTCCATCCTTGTCCTTATCCTTCAGCTATATAAAAATGTGGGGGAGAGAGCCTGTGCAGTATAATTATCACCGAGTCCTACACCCACAAAAGAGATGATTCTGCTTAAGTAAAAATGTGTTTTACGTATGCGCATGATGAAACCTGTGATTTTACAACATACCACTGTTGAGAAGCACAAGGTAATTGCTACACTATTGACATTTTTCAGGGACTGATTTGTTCATTGGTATGAAGGGAAAGAGACTGTTTTGATTGATCGCCTTCTGTCTCAGATTATTTTGAAATAATCAATGAAAAGACCAACAAAGGAATTGCTATGGCACTTTGTTGGAAAACCTAATTCTGGCTGTCGCTCCTGGGAATGGCCTTGTTCACCCACCTAGGTTTAACCTTTTATGGAGAATAAGAGCATAAAGCAGAATGGTCTAATGAAAAGTGTGCTGGCCTTGGAACTGCAAAGAACTGGGTTCAGGTCCTGCCTTTGTCAGCTATATCTGTGCAACCATAGGTGTGTTGCTTAGACTCTGAGTACCCCACACATTATAAGACTCCACTTTAGTGAAAGGTGTTTGGGTTGTTGTTATTTGTCCTTCCTTCTTGAAAAGGACTATGACATCAGGAAGGTGATGCCATGACGTGCAAATGAATTGGATTTAAGGGAGGGAGGGCTATGCAAAGTCACCAGTCTCACTTTTTCCTTCTGAGCCATCTGGGACCAGTGCCAAGATATAGATCAGGATGACTGGAGATGGTCCTCAAAGGGGATGTTTGGTCGGCACTGGTGGAGCAAGTTTTCACACCAAGGGGTTCTCTAAACCAATGAAAACAGGGCTGGACCCAAAACAAACAAACGAGGCAGAATACAAAGTTTTGTATCAAGAAAGAGCTATTTCAAAGGATATTAAAGGAAAAGGTAGGAACAACTCGGGGAAGTATGAGCTACATGAATTATCTTTGCCTTGGATCTTCCAACTCCTTTCAGACTGAATCTCCTTCTGACTTAGGTGTTCTAGCATGTTTACCACTCCCTGCACTTTTGTAACTGCCACTGTTGGTCTGCACTTAATGTTTGTTCTCTATGTTTCATGATAGGTCCAATAAATAATCAAAACCAAATGAGAAAAAGTTGCCCTGAAGCCAATGGCCTGGTGACCTTGGATATACTTTCTTTGGGTGGGGGCTCTGACACCAGGTATGACTTTTATGAACGCTAATAAATACGTAAAATAGAGTTTCACAACCCCATAACAAAGCCTAATGGAGTCAGAGTTAACTACTGCATTCCTGTCATTTCCCACATAGCAGCTTCAGAAGGACATTTTCCTTTGAAAACAGACAAGCCATTAGCTGCTGGAACAACTTTCTCTCTTTTCAATTTTACATCAAAGTTTTGATTTTTTTCTGCAGTATTTCAGTTATAACTTTGATGATCATTATTATGCAAAAGACTAGGAAAATGGTATTAACTAAATTTGTAAAGTATGCCTGATGATCATTTGAAATTATTGTCATTTGAAGGAGGAGGACAAGGGGGTCTTGTTTGGAAGCAAAGTAAACTGTCTCCAGCTCCTACCTGGGATAATGTAGATATTTCATTTGCCCAGACTGTACTGTCAAACATATGGCATATGCTAAGAAATAAGTCCAGTTTAACTCAAAGCATGAAAAGTAAAACTCTGTTTTCATTTCACAAACACTATGAGGTAAATTCAGATTTCAACATAAATAATTTTAAGAAAATAAGAAAAATATTTTTCAAGATAATATTGAGGGTTTTTGTCTCATTAGGATGCTTTGATTTTGAAAGAAGAATTTGATTAATGTTTTTTTTATAACAGATAATATAGCAGTTAAGTTTTGGTAGTATAAGATATTTCTTGGTATAAGGAAGGCAAGAGTGAGAAAATCTCTTTACCAATTTGGACTGGTGCTTTGTCTGTAACTTATATGCAGTCTTAGAGATTTGCCTAGAGCACTGAGAGGTTAAGTGGTTTGCCCTGGGTGACAATCATACAACCAGTATGGGTCAGAGGCATTACTTAAACTTAGGCCTTCCTGGCTTTGAGGCTAGGTACAAAACTAAATTATATTAGTTCACATCAATGATATTTAACTTTTGAATATGATATATATTCTTTTCTGCCAATTTTAAATGGGTCAAAGTTAAGTGAGTTTTTGGCATTTCTATCATATAGAAGTCAGAGTTTTACTCGTGTTTCTTTCATTTAGAAATTAAATTATTAAATTGCATGCAAGGTGCTTTTCTTCATTAAAGCATCCTTTTTAGCTCACTCTCTCCCTCACGAGAAAACAAGTTTTTATGACCACTCTTTGTTTGACTGATACTGTAACATAATATATACAAGCCCATCAATCTATACTGCCATGTTTTACTCTGCTCGAAATGTCATTCCCATTCATACTGTGATCCAATTGAAAGATTCTTTCAAAAGATCAGTCTAAATAAATAACAAGTTAGCTTTCAGGCAAACAAATGAATTTGCATTGTTTTATATTCATTATAAATATTTCACTTAATTACTGAGGTACCTTGTTCAGAAATACAAAACAACATTATGAATTAATTAGCACTGTCCCTGCTGATTTTACAGAAGTTCTGTAAAATGTGAAAGCCAAAAGTAAAACCAGGCTCCAGAGCATAACTGGAACACACACCACAGTCAGATGTCAAATGCCACTGACGTGGACTGACACAGCTTGATTTTGTTACCAATTCTACTGCCAAGGCCTTGGCTTTAGTCAGGTGCTACCCTATTTATTATTAAAATCAAGGTTGACTCAACTCTTCTATCAAGACTCAAAAATAAAAATGAAGCAAAAACCCCTCACAATACTATCTTGAAAATTATCAAAGGAGGTAGGTTTTTTTTCTTTTCTTTTCTTTTTTCAGTAGTATAGTGGTAAAATTGTTTAAAATACAAAGATGTTACATTTTGAAAGCTTTTGAAGGTCAACTACATAAAACAAATCTACTACCTGAACCCCAAAGTTATAGAATCTAGTATTTTGCCTCAAAATAATTCAGATTATCTCTAATATTATTGAGAAGCAGAGGTAAAGAGAGTTTTTTGCTAGAAATCATTAGATCATCTAAAAGAGATTATTCTTACATTCTGACTTCCAAACAACTAATGATTTATAATATTTCTCAGCTATGAAATCATGGTTCCATAGGAGATAGAGACAGCAATTTCTGAACATAAACCTGAATTAACAAGATGTTCAGATTTTATTACAGTCCAAATTACATATTAATTTGTGGCCAATAAATTAGAATGGAATTTCTGCAGAATAAATGGTATAAGTATCAGATGGATTCCCCAAACTCTTCATGCTTGTACCCACGTAAATAACAAAAATTTATATGCATCACCCCACAGGGATTAAAGAGTCTTTCTATTTAAATGTCATTAATTACTCCTAATACTGTTGTGAAGTATTTGGAGATTATCATTATTAAATGCATTTCCTAATTCTTCACTGAGAGCTGTATTGGAACCAATGGTTTCTCTCTCTTAAGTTGAACTAACAATAGCCTAAAGGAATTAGTGCTCAAAGGAAAAAGTCAAGAAACAACAAAAATATTTTGTTTAACTAAGTGAGAAGCACAGAAAATGGTTTGGTTTAAATCATACTCTATTCCATAAACAGTGAATCTCAGTCTGATTCCAACAAACTCAAACAGCTGGTTTTCTCTGAGTAGCTGGGGAATCAACATAAATCCCTCTAATGCAAGCATCTTATCTTCAACATGACTGTTTTGGCAATACTGGAGAATGTCTAATAAAAGAAAACCAGTGAAATAAGAATATCACTTAAACATGAGAACAAAGAACACAGAAGTCTATTGCTGTTTGATATGATAGATTAACGCACATACAAGGAAAATATTGCTATATGTGACATCCCATTGAAACTCAAAGCCAAGTGAAACCAGAATCATTTTTAGTGGAGGAACGATGAGAGTTGATTTAGCACATAGCAACCACGAACCAGATAACAAAGATATTTTCTACACTATGCTAAGGAAACTTGTTTCAACATGAAAAGTTCAGTCAATCAATATATTGGTTTGACTGTTCAATTTCACTTGTTTTGACAATTTGTTTTTCTGATGGGCTAGCGGAATTGAGAGTCTCCTTGTTAATCTGCTGGCAACTCCTGAACCAACCCAACTACAACTATATAGGGTTAATGGACTGATTGCATTTCACTGAAATAATTGGTCTATTCTGTCAAATAAATGCTGGGACTGATTTTTGAACAGCTGTTTGACCAAATTTACCATAGCTAGCTCACGATCTCTCAGCCAAAATAAATAAAGTACACATAACATTTCATCCTAGAGCTAAAATTCCAGATTTTCTTATATGATACCATACACTACAATGCAAGAGCCCTTACTGTGTGAAAACCACTGTGCTTGGCAATAGAAAGATACAAAGTTTATCTCAAGGTGTCAGGTTGAATTGTGGGATCACCTGGTAACTTGGGATCATAAAACAGAGCTAGAAGGGACCCAAAAAGACAGTCAAAAGCCCTTCTTTTTACAGATGGGAAAACGAGCCCTAAAAAGTGAATTAATCAAGGCCACATAAGTGGTAACAGAGCAGGAATTTGAATACAGGCCTTTCGTCACCAAATCTAAGACTCTTCTTTTGTAACATACTACTTCTATCTTTCTTGCTTCTAGATTTTCCTCAATATTTTCATTCTATCACTGGCTTGTTCTACGATGTATCACATATTCCATAGTCATGATACTAACTTGACCTTTCACTTAACTTAGGGTTGCTAGTCAATTTTTTCCCTGTTACTGACCTACTTGTTTACCATGAAAAATCACCCATTAAAACTTTGGTTGTTGTTCAGTCATTTTTCAGTTGTGTCCAGTTCTTCATGGGGTCAATATCTTGAAAAGATACTGCAGTGGTCTGCAATTTTCTTTTCCAGCTCATTTTACAGATAAGGAAACTGAGACAAACAGATTAAGTGACACACAGCTATTAAATGTCTGAGGCCAGATTTGAACTCAGAAAGATGAGTCTTCCTGACTCCAAGCCTGGCACTCTATCCACTGTGCCACCTAACTGCCCCCCATTCAAACTAGGGACGGGAAAATAAAGTCACATGATTTGATGGTATAAACTAGTTTCAGAGTATTTCCTATGTCTCTAGAAATGTCATCTTAATTAAAATAATTTCCTCAGGGCCCTTGTGATAAAAAAGTACTCAAATTACAAACTAAAGCCAACATTTGTAATTATTCTCATAATGAGAATGATCCACAATAATGAGTAGCCAATGGTTTCTATTAAAGAAATATGCATCAAACACCTACTAAGAACAAGGTCCTGTGCTAGATTGTGATAAAGCTTTGAAATTGTATGAATGAATAAATGAAAAACATCTGTTAGGAATTTACTATGAGACAGGTGCTAGTCTAAATGCTGAGAATACAAATACAAAAGTGACAGAATCCCTACCCTCAAGAGGCTACCTTTCTAAGGTGGGGCACAGGTAGGGTAAGGGCAAACTAATATTCCTTTACATATAAAAGAACAGTGGCCAAGGAAGGGAGGTGTGGTTTAAGAAATCACAAATTATAAACATGGTTAATTAAACACTGCTGTTGTTCAGTTGTTTCATTCATGTCCAACTCTTTGACCCCATTTGGGGTCTTCTTGACAAAGATACTGGAGTGGTTTGCCATTTCCTTCTCCAGCTCATTTTACAGAAGAAGAAACTGAAGCAAACAGAGTTAAATGACTTGCCCAGGGTCACACAGCTAGTAAGTGTCTGAGGCCTGATTTGAACTAAGGAAGATGAGTCTTCCTGAGTTCAGGCTTTGTACTCTATCCATTGTGCCACCTAGCTGCCCAAGTTAAACAATAGAGGAGCCTATTTATACATTCCTAGAAGCAAAGATAGTGGTGATTTGATCATAGTTCTAAGAAAAAGAAGTAGAAAGTAGAGGTTGGCACAGGGTGAAGAGTCATGACAGAAAATAGCCAGAGGAATGACGAGAGCACATGGTCCCAGTCATGGCAAGATCCAGAGTGGCAGAAAAATTATGGGATCTTTTAAGTAATATAGCCTCTTAGAGCCTTCTGCAACTCTCTAAGACTATTAATTTCAGAGCAGCTATCGATGTGCAGCAATAGAGGAATTTCCTGCACTAGGAATTCCCTACACTAATGAAATCACAGGTCTGGATCTTCCCTACCCCATCCTCCCCAAAAAGGAAATATTAGCTATATTGTGGGTGCCTTATACTCATTACTTTATGTTGTCTAAAAGTAAATTCATTATCTGGCCCTCAAAATTAGCCTTTCTTCCTTACTTTTTTTTTTGTATAGATGATACCACCATCCTCTTAGCTACTCAAGCTCAAAAATCTTAATCACTTTTGCCTCCTTTTTCTTCCTAATCCTCCCATATATGAAACCATTCAGTAAATCATGTGGATTCTTCTTTTTAAAAATTTATTGCATTCATCCTTTCTTTTTCATTACCACTTCCAGACCACCTTAATTTTAACTTTTAATATCTCATATATAGATAACTGCAACCATCTCCTAAGAATTCTCCATAATTCTAGCCCTTTCTCCCTTCAATACGATCTAAATATATCTGCCAGACTCATCTTCCCAAACCATCCCTATTGTGCTCAATGCTCTTCAACATTTCACCATTGACAACAGGATTTCTACCATCTGAGGTCCTGAAATTCTTATTCCTATCTACCTTTTCGTCTTGGTTTCCACTCACCCTGTCCCCACGCCCTGCTTGCCTTCCCCCATACGTACGTCACACTTATTCACCTCTGCCTTTTTCATGCCATTTCCTTTGTTCCTCTAGCATAACGCTTTGACTGTTAAAACTCTGACCATCCTTCAAGACTTAGCTAGTGTCATTTCTTGTGAAGCACATTCTGTTCACTCCAGTAAGAAATGCACTCTGTCCCTTAAGAAGTCCCACCTGCTCAAGGAGTATGTGTCAACATAATCCCCAGTGCACTTTGGCAATCAATAGACATATATTTCCATCAATTATTTTTTTCATTGTCTCCTTTATTAAAATGTGAATTCCTCAAGATCAATAACTATCTTTTATCAGTCAAGTAATAAATATTTGAGCGCTTACTATATGCCCACGATATGCCTCAAGTACTTAATAAAGAAGGTTATGTCCCCTCTTGGCTGACTGTTTTTAATGATCCATTCTGCCCCAGGTTCTGACAGGCCAGCTTAGGCCTTGTTTTTCCCAATTTCAAGCCTTGACTCTTTAGCTTCCTCCATGCTATACCACAGTGTGCCTAAAACCACTACTCTAACTTTCCAGTTCCTCTTCATATATTGTCTTTTCTTGTTAGAACGTAAGCTCCTTACGTGCTTGTATTTGTATCCCCAGCACTTAGCATTGTACTTAGTACATGGTAAAAGTTTAATAAATGCCCTTCATATTTTATCTGTCTAACTATTCATGTTCCCCATGATGACAGTTATGAAAGTAGTAGCATGTGTGAGTGCATGAAATGAATTTAGGTGGGCACATATGTTTCTGGACATAATTACAGTGTGATAACTTAGCAATCATAGAGGTCTTCCTATAAGTAGACTTCACAATTCAAGAAAAAACATTCTCCTTCATCAAAAAGACAGAAATGTTTCCTAAGCATCTCTCTTATTCTTAAACTCTAATACTCATTATTCTGATGCCTCTTCATTGTTTAGAGATGGTTCTGAGTTTTCAAAAATCATGCCAATACTTGAAGTTAAGTTCTGCCAGGTTCTTGCAGTCTTGGAAAAGTACTGGCCTGGTGGTACACTTTGTCTATCATCTGAGGATCAGTCTAGGCAAATGTAAAAAGAAAATGTGTGATCATGTCATGATCACTTTCAGCCATAGAACTCATAAAGATGGTCCCCTGACACTATAAATTTTAAAATCAGTCAGTCAAAAAACATTGAATAAGTGTGTTCCAAGAACTGTGATAAGTGCTGGGGATACAAAGAAAGGCAAAAGGCAGTTCTTCCCCTTCAGGAACTCACATTCTAATGAGGAAAGACAATATACAAAAGGAAGCTGAGAAGTGAAGGGTGCTGAGAGGGAGAGAAGAGGTACCCAGTGTGAGGACCTGACAGAGAAGTCAATGGATTAAGAAATGGCTGGACTGGGTGTCCTCATTAAATAAAGGTTCTGGGATAAGTTCTCTACCCAGCAATCAGTGGGAGGGGTCCCAAGCGCAGAGGATACTGATGAGATATGAGTTCCAGCACTAAAGTAATCTTCCAGGATGAAGATAGGCATGATGGAGAAGTCAGGGGAGTATCGTTAAGTGGGAAATGATGAGAATTCTCACACTAATTATATGTCTTAAGATACTAAAGTATAAAGTTGAACTACTTCCAAAGTCTAAGGAAAATTGTAAGTAATCTCAACTCTCAGGATACTAATAGAATTATTTTGACAAGGTCTTTTTTTATCCTCCCCAATAAAAAACTCTTCTAGATAAAAGAATTGACCAATATCACCCTTTAACCTATCAGTCAAAAGAAATAATGGTAGAGTTCTAATAATGTAAGCTGCTTCTATTTAGCAAACTTTTCTGAATGTCTACTAAAAGCAAGCTATTGGGAAGCAAAAACAGATTCTCCACAGTCCATACCTTTAACGAACTTACACACTAATGGAAGGGAGAGTGAGTACACAAATAATTATGGTATAAGTATATGAAACAAACACAAAGGAAAGTTCAGGAAAGGTGCCATGAGAAATTCCAGGAGGAAGAAATTCTCTATTTGAGAGATAAAAGATGGGGATGGAGGAGAATGGAGGAAATTCAGAGAAGGGTTCAAAGAGAAGGTAGAGTCAGAGTTGAGCCCTGAAGGGATGGGGTCTTCAAATGATAGAAATCTGATAGAGATGAGATGGGCACATTCTGAATCCAGAGGAGACTGGACCAAGGCAAAAGGATGAAGAAGGGCAAGACAAAAGCAAAGAAAAGGAATTAGTCCAGTTTAGCAGAAACATGGAATGTGTGTGGAGGAAATTCGTAGTGTGTAATTAAAGTCAGATAGCATGGATCCAAATTCTGAAGGGCCTTGCATTTTAGAGTCAGGAATTTGAAATCTACTCTGTAGAAATGGGGAGCATTTGAAGGCTTTTGAGCAGAAGAGTGGAATGATTTTCCTAGTCATGGATTAGGAAGATTCCTTGAGCAATTTCAAAAAATCTCGAAGGAAAAAAATAAAACATCATAACTGAAAATAACACAGATTTAAGCCTGTTGGTACAAGATGGCTATGTGATAACTGGGAAAGCACCATCACCACTGAAGTTGAGTAAAGACTATTACCATAACCTGTAAAAGCAAGAGTTTCTTACTGCTCTCAGGAGTACTGAGCAGGACTAAAGTTTCACAGACTCAACTCAGTAACCTCCTAGAATTGAAATATGTTCAGAAATGATAAGACATTGAAAAGTATCTGATGCAGTTAGGGTCTCTGTCACGAAAAAGTCAGATTTGGTCCATCTTTTTAGTAGACAATTGATAACAAAATGGCTGAGAGATAAAATATCATCTCTGCAATGGTCTAGAGGTAGTAGTTTTCCTAAGCTTTCTTCAGTATAGGACATTTGAGCTCTTTAGTTTTCTGGACTAGAAAAGACAGATTTCTAATAGCCCATCTGCACTGGTGACTTTAAATGCTGCACTGATCTTTTAATTTCTCCCCCCTGATTCCAGTGATAACTCTGCCTACTCCGGATAATTAGTGTGCAGGGCAAACAAATCGCCACCCTTCACATGGCAAGATAAATGCATTGCTATCTCCAGGTTTACCAGACCTTGCAGAAAGCATTTCTTCAAGATGGTTGGATGACTCACCATGGAATCTATCCCATGGCAGTTTCACACATTTCAATGCAGGCGAAAGTAAGTTAACATGTGGACATAACTGAGGTTAACCTAGAATTTGGCTACCATCCCACAAGAAGCAAAAGAGGGCAGGCAGGCCCCTTTCGCATTTCAAAAATTTGCTACCATGACTGGCTAGATTTCCAAGTATAATGATGATCATTGGCTTTCCAGGTTCCTCCTGACCTACTTCATTAGCTGCATACTGTGCTTAGTCTAAAATGGACATCATTTGATTGGACTGCTCTTTCAAACAATAATAACATTTTGTAAAATATGGTACTGAAAAAAAAACAACTATAGGTCAAAGAATGAGAAGTGATTTTCAGCAGTTACTCTGGGTCTGCATGAGACAGAGAGAGAGAGAGTTATAGCTACAATATCAACGTTATGCGAGAGAAGAGAGACATTTACAGAAAAGGAAAGTGAGCAACTGAAGTATGGAAAGATAGGAAATAAGAAAACTAAACATCTCTGAGGCAGTTTAGGGTGCAATTTAAAGTCTGCCAAAGTGGTACAAGATGGCAGAAGGATAAGATAACCACCTTCCAATAAAGGATTTGATTGTTGATGTGGTGAGTAGTGCGGCTCCGAAGAGTGGTGTTTTTTGTTGTTGTTTTTTTTTTAATTGGGTTGCCCACTGGAGGAAGGAAAGAGAAGGAAGAAGCAGGAGATGGATGTTTAAAACCAACTGGAACTATTAAGATCATGCATGAGGCTGCTGTTCCATGGGCAGAACCAGAGAGTTCCACTGTGGGAAACCTGCAGCACTTTGCTGGCTGCCCCCACTAGCAACTGTCATCGTGGAAATTGGCAACAAGCTGCCTCGGAAGAAATCTTAGCAAACTAAAAAAGAAACAACAAAGATCAGGAGTTGGTCTTTTTTTATGAGTATAAATGTGAAGGACAAAATAAATAGGTTAAGAGCCATGTTCAACCTTTCAGAACTGTGAAATGAAGATCAGGGGGAGAGGGGGTAAGAGAGAGAAAGAGAGGAAGAGCTAGAGAGAAAATGGGAGACTACTAAAGAAATGAGCCCCCCTGTACAGACAGCCTGACGCCAGATGGCTTCTTCTAATAAATATTCAACCTTAACTCAGTTCCCATGTAACTTTGTTGTAAAGCTGCCAGCACACCCACACAGATCTGGGCCAGCAAAATGATTACAGTAGTACAAACAAAATGGTGCAATAGAGGAAACAGACAGACAGGGTCCTGTATACAGAAAGACAGAGCTGTAAAGATGTGAGTTGATGAATCTTTAGATTTAATACTTAGAAACTCAAAATAATGAGTCGTGTGGGGGGAAAAAACTCCAGGAAAAAGAAACATTTGACTTTTATTTTTCTTTGCTCCAGGTTTTATTGTTGGAAACAAGCAGAATATCTTTCTGCGGGGACTGCAAATGGTGTATTATAAATCAAAGAATTTTTTTTAACATAACGTTTATGTTCAACTACCTTTACTGAAATAATGACCACACTTAAATTTCCATTGTTGATTGTGTCAACATGGGGCTTCAGTTGAAAGGGAGCTTTTGTGCTTTTGACATTTACTACCCTGATTGGAGAAAAATAGGTGGCTCACCATATATTTTCTTTTTAAAACATGGAATCAAATCTCTAAGCAGTTTCATGTTTATTTTGTTCAGGAGTTGTTTGGTATTAAAAGTCGATTATGAGACCCAGTTACTCTCTCCCACCCTCCCACCCCCAGGGAAGGAGATGCAGCATGTGAAACTCCTTAGAAAAAAAAGAATATGAAATAATAATGACAGCACTAGATCGAGCATGCCATATTACCAAATTCCAAAACTATTTAAAAAAAAAGGTTTGTGAATCAATTAAATAACAAACATTAAGCTTGAGAAAAAATGGTGAGAGGATAAAGAATTGTTTCGTAAACATATACTCTTGAGCACATTTGAATGTGTTATCAGGAACCTGAGTAAGGAAACATGACACTAAAGGGTCATATAGATTAGAATTTCCAAGGTCTTCTAATGGTAGATATGTATTTCTTATAATTAGAAATGGACTAAACCAAATTAGAAAACGGCAGCAGTTTCCAAGCATGGGAGTAATCACCTCCAGCACTTAGGACTAAGATGAGTTTTTAGCTATTTTTATTCTCACTGGAATCTCAGGTAGTTCATTGCCCGAAAAAATTGTCCATAGAAAGGTTCAGGTTAAGTCAAGTTTTTTCTTACTTAAAAATCTAGGACAGATATCATAAGCTATCTACAGGCATGCATAGCATTGTAGACATGGTACAATAAAAGAAAAATAGTAATAAGTTGAACAACCCCCCAAAAATATTAAACACATTTATGAAGAGCTAGATGTTTTTTTAAGTGCATACTGTTGTTTTGACAGTCTGAGAACATGCACAGATTTTACATATTATTACACTGACATCAAAAACTGCATTGATAGGAAAGGACCATCTCTCTAACAAAGGGAGACAGATAAAAATTAGTATTTATCTTCTGGTGATATGGAACTTACTCATGGAGTATTTCCCTCCTCCTCCAGGATATATCTCAATGAAGTGAAAATTCTACAGTAAGATAAATGCATGCCTCCCAATTAGGACCGCATTGGAGACCAATTCTCAAAAACATGTGTAGAAATTGTGTACACGAAATAAAAACAATGCAAACATATCCATATACAAAATATGCAGTTGTGCATGCAAAAGAGGTAATGGCATGCAATAATGGGAAATTATTTGAACATCTGTTTGCACATTAATCTGCATATTTTTGCACATACAATCACCCATTTGCATCAGCATATTTTGTATATTGCATGCACACGTTAGATACCTATTATTACAAACCATGACCGTAATGTGTTGGTGTTTCTCTTAAATGGGATTCAGTTTGTATGATGTTTGTCCTAGAGTCCAAAAGGTTACGATTTAACAAGTAGATGGACAGAAAGCATGGATTATTGTAGGCAACTCAGCATTAGAAAAACTTAGATGCTTTTTCCTTCTGCTGGACTCACTGACTAGTAATGGGACAGTAGGCATTAGGGTTCATAAAAGAATCTTAGAAGAGACAGAAAAGACTACTCTAGCATCTTTCCTCTAGAAAAAAAAGGCCAGAAGCTTTAGGGAATCAAATGAAAAGCCTGACGAGTAGACTTCCGACTCTTCAGGCAGTAGTCTGATAGGAACTCAATTGAGCATCATCAGAAGACCTGGTAGTTAGGCCTCCTCAAGCCGCCAACCAACTGTGTGACCTCGGACAAGTAAAACCTTCAGACTTCAGCTTCCTCATCTGCAAAATTAGTTTTGCACCATCTAATCTCAGAGTGCTCTTCATCTCTAAACTTAGACAATTTTAGGCTTTTCAGGCAACTCCTATATGCAACCCTGGGCAGCTAAGTGGTACAGTAGATATGGCACTGGATTTGGAATCAGGAAAACTTATCTTCCTGAGTTCAAATTCAACCTCAGACACTTACTAGCTGTGTGACCCTGGATAAGTCACTTAACCCTGTTTGCCTCAGTTCCTCATGTATAAAATCAACTGGAGAAGGAAATGGCAAACCTCTCCAGTATTTTTGACAAGAAAACCCCAAATATGGGGTCACAAAGAGTTGGACATGAATGAAGCAAAAGAACAGCAAAATGTGTATACCTATGTTAATGCTTTTGTCAATTAATAATTTTTTATCTGTAGAACATGCAGAAATATAAAACAACTCCTTAATGCTACTATGAAAAATAGCTCATTAGAGATGATGGTGAACTTCTGTATGGATGGAAAGTTTAATTGAACATCCTGCTAATACTGACCTTACTTAAAAAAGAGGCTTTTTATAACACTCAAAAACAATGTAGGGCCACATTCTATGACCTGTTTATTTTATTTAAAACTATAACAATGCATAGTTAGTTTTTAAAAAAAAACTCATAAAGTGATACACATATAGTTTTACACAACAATCATTTCATTAACAAATATTCATTTTGCTTTTGCTAGTAAAGAAGCCACATAAAGACAAAATGTTCGTTTGCTAACATTGGAAAATGTGATCTCAATTATCATTGTATGGAATATCTCCTGGCTAGAATAACCATAGAAAGTGTTTAATCTGAGCCTGGCTTCCTCCTGTCACCCAAGACACTTCTAAAACCATATTGTCCCTTCTTATTTCCATCATCAGTTACTGTGTATTCAAAGAAAAAAAAACTGGCTTTTAATATTCATAAAACCAAACATACAATTAGAAACATAATCTGATGCCCCTCCAAATAAAAAGAAGTGTTGTGGCATAGTAGAGACCTGGGCTGAGAGTCAGAAAGACCTGAATTTAGGTCTGGCCTCACACACTTACTAGCTGTTTGACCTGGGGCAAGTTATTTTAACCTCTGCCTGCTTCACTTTTCTCATCTGTAAAATGGGGGCACTAACCCTCCAGATTGTTGTGAGGATGAATTGAGGTATTTTATATATATAGTGTTTTGAAAACCTTAAAGTATTATGTAAAAACTAGTTATTGTTATTGTTATTATCAGTGAAATATGGATCAAAATTCATTATGGTGAATTCTGAAGAAACAATGCTGGAAATCAACAACAACAATGAAAGCTGGGAATTTAGTATTTCGGAATTTTAGTTCTGTCTCTGAAATTAACTTATCCTGTGACCCTGAGCAAATCACTTAACCTCAGTAGATTTGTCTCTAAAATGAGGAAGCTAAATTAGATGATTTATAATATATTACAGTTATAAGAGACCATCTAAATTATTTTTATTATGTTAGAATTCCATTGTACCACATATTCCTTACAGTTAGTGAGCTGGGGCATAGAACTCCATTGTAACATACTTAGAACTTCATTGTAATTTAATTTGTTCTAACAGGGTTCAAGTTGGACTACATGGCAAAGTAAAATAATAATGAATTTTGGACTTTCTGTTGTTTGGCATTATTCATAAAGTTATTCTCAGGAAGTTGTGTAAATTATATGTAAAAATAATATAAAAACATGATTCCTGTCTACAAGAAGCTTTCATTCTAATTCTAGAAAACATTTACCTATAAAAGAGACTTTATTCTAATCCAAAGTAGGCAAAAAAAAGGAGGATTAAGGGTATGGAGGGGAGGGAGAGGTCAACCAGGGTCAGAAATTAGCAGGGTAGGAACAGGAGATCAAGAGGCTAAGGGATTCGGGGTACATTTCACTGAAATGAAAGTCCTAGTTAAAAAGAATACAAGGTCAGAATCCTGAGACTAGTATTCAAATCTTGTCTTTAATACTATGACTCTATGGATACATGCCATATGCCCACAAAAAGGATATAAGGTCTTTGATTTTCTTTTGACGTTTAACTTCCCAGCATCTAACACCATCCTTGGCACATTTTCTGTGTTTAATAAATGTTTTCTTATTGCCTTGTTAACTATACGTCAGTTGACTTTCTGACTTTACATCTTGGACTTTTCTTTTTATTTAACCCAACCACACTGTCTCACACTTTCAGTGGCACAGTGGCATACCCACTAAACTTATCTCACTCTTAGGAAATAACTTAGCACTGGAAGTGTCTGACTGGTGAAATAAAAAGTGAATGATAAAATAGAAACTGAGACGTACAGAGACAGAGACAAAGAGTAATAAAGAGAGTGACAGAGAGACAGAGGAGATAGAGAGAAACAGAGAGAGACAAAGACAGTAACAGAGAGAGAGATAACCACAGAGACACACACAGACAGACAGAGACAGAGACAGATATGGAGAAGGTTAAATTGTGCAGTGTGTCACATCAGTCGGGAAATCCATTACCTGGCTAAACAACCAATTCCCCAGTTCCTTATTTAACCGTCAGAGCTGCTCTGGCACTCTAATGAACATGAGCTGTGGGAACATGGCCCTCCTACATCTGGACAGCTGATATCACTTCTATACTCAGTGTTTGTCCTTTTTAGTGAACTTCCTGTTTAGAAAGCTCTTCTATTTTGAGAGGCATGTTTACTTTTTCACCTTTTTGTAAGAGAAATAACATTTTATTAGATGGAATCCAAGTACAAAGAAATGAGGAAAACTCAATAAAGAAGCTAAAAAAAAATGTTCATCCAATAAATTTACTGTAAAATGCCAAGTTTGTGGCTGTGCCTACAGTCATTCTGAATATAAGACATGTAGTAGGAACCAGTATTGGGGCTTTCAGCTATTAGTTTATAAATTGAATAAGATAGATGTGTTCATTCCTATGAAGTAATGTAATTTTTCTCATGGAGGTTTAATATTATACAAATCCATTAGCATATTTACAAATTAATCTTCCCTTAGGAGAAAAGATAAAAGATTTACAGAAGGAAGTGCTTTATTACTTTTAAACCACATTTTTTTTTAGAAAATAAAGAAAAAGAAATGAAGGGAAATTATGTTGAAATATAAATGCCTTTTTATGACTAATGCATAGAAGCTTAAGAAGCTGAAATTTATGAAGGGATGGGCAAGCTAAAGTAGTCTATGGAAATAATTTTGAAGCTTTCATAGAAATACATGTGTGTATGTATGTGTATACACCCATATATGTGTATATATGTATACATATATATAAAACCTATGTACACGTGTACATTTCAAAGGGGTTTTTACATGTTTTAGCCCTTCACAGGTTGTTAATGTGATTCTCCTTGTGTCATGCTTTTTCTTAAAATACTTATATTTTGTGCTAATTATTGACCAAGTCCTCTCTCAAACAAGGAAAAAGTCTGTTCACTTTTTCTCTTCCCTAAGCTCACAGTATGGCTTTAATGTGGTACTCATGGGTTCACAATTCTTTTCCAGAAACACTCAAGCAACATAAAAATAGAAAGACCTTTTTCTGTGGGCCCAAGGCAAAAGAGTGAAAACTGGACAAAAAAGGAAATCCTTATTCACACACAAATATGTTTAATAATATATATATATATATATATATATACATATAAATGCATAGATAATATAGAAAAGTCAATTGCTTTTTTGTCTTTTTTCTATTACTAGCACTGTGAGAGTCCATTTTTCAAGGAAGTGTTAAATAGACTTTCTGCACCAGCAGAAAATACGGAATATTGTAGTAGCAATCTTGCTAAATGAGATGCAAACTTTTAATGATTTATTAGTAACCACTTTTTGCAATATTTCTAACTCCTGAAGAGAAATCAGAGTATTAAATATATTAAGATCTTTTCTTCAGAGAGAAAAAAATCTATTGCAAAGTTGTTAGAAGATCATCACATACAAAAGAAAAATATGTCTTACCTGTCATTTTAGTCCACTATTCTGGATTGTACCTTTATCTCTTTTATATAGTGCAAGATCCCCATGTCTCAAGATCCTTGCTGAAACTAATAAAAGAAATATTATTTCAGAATAATTCTCACATCTGCAAGTTACAGAATCATCGATTTGTAGAATTAGAGGACACCCTCACAAAGTTCATCTCATCCAATATCCTTTTCAATATAGGAATTCTTTCTACATCATCCTTAGCATACGGTCATTCAGGTTCTACTTGACTATTTCTAGTGATGCAGGGATACTACTTAGCAAGGAAGCTCATTAACTGAGAGGCAGCATGATGTGGTCAAAAAAGGCCTGGGCATAGTGTCAGAAAACCTGTATCAAGTCTTAGCTTTGCTGTCTTTTTTGTGAGTTTGGGCAAGTCATTTAAGCTTGCTATGCTTCAATTTCCTCTGTGCAAAACAAGTTATTATCATATATACATGGATATCATATAAACAGTGTGATATGTGCTTTATAAATGGTTGTTGAATTGAATAACTTGCCTACTAAATGACATAACTAATTTCCAGGATCTTGTACCAACATAATGGTTTTTTTGAAAAAAAAAAAAACAAAAACAAATATGAATTCCGTTGTTGGACATCTGTAATTGTTAGCCAAGTTCTTACTTATATTGAGTTAAATCTTTCGCCTCTATTTTAGTCATTGTTTCTGCCCTGTGAGGCCAGACACAATAAGAGTAATTCCTTTTCAATATGCCAATCCTTCATATATTTGAAAATATCTCCCATGGCCCTCCTAAGCCTTTTGTTCTCTATGCTGTTAGGTGGCGAAGTAGCTAGAGTGCTGAACTTGGAGTCAAGAAGATCTGAGTTCAAATTCAGCCTCAGACATTTACTAACTCTGTAATTTTAGGCATGTCACTTAACATCTGTCTTCCTCAATTTCCTTATCAGCAAAATTAATCTAATAGTAGCACCTACCTCTCAGGGTTGTCATGAGGATAAAATTAGATAGCATTTGTAAAGTGCTTTGCAAACCTTGAAGAACTACATAAATTAATCTATCAAAATTTTTGACTACCTATTGTGTCATTCAAAATAATAGCTTTGACTTATCTATAAATATAAATATGTTGCTACATCTTCATCCTAGCTGTTGCTCATTTTTCTGGGGATCAATACTAAACTCACTAGTCTGTGGATTCCAGAATAGACCATTTTCTCTGACTTTGAAAATCAAAAAACTTTTTGTCTTCTGACAATTCTGGTTTTCCATGTTTCTTTCAAGATTCATTTATTCATTCAATAAGCATTTATTTAGGACAGCTACTATATATCTATCACTAAGCATATAAAGACAAAACCAAAACAGTCCTTACCCTCAAGGATCTTGCATTCTATTAGGATAAAACAAAATATTGATAAATAAAATATAAAATGCAGATAAGTAAATATAAAACATAAATAAACCCTACCCCACTCCCACCAATGTGGGGCTTGGAGGAAAGATAGGACAGTTGCAATTATAGGATAAGGGTAGACTTCATGCAAGAGGTATCACTTGAGCTGAGTCCTAAAGGATAGTAGAGATTCTACCAGCCAGAGGTGAGTAGCAAACATAATCCAAGCATGGAGAACAAACTTTACAAAATTATAGGGATGGGAGATGATAGATCTGCCATATATGTTGAACAGCAAGACCAGTTCAGCTGAAACACAGAGTGACAGAAATGGAAAAATGTATAGTAAGTCTAGAAAGCTATTTTGAATTCTAATTGTAAAGACAAGGGCCAATTGAGGAGTTGGTTCCTTATCTGAGAAGCAAATGAAAGCAAATGGTATTTTTCAAATGGGGTTAATATGGTAAGACCCATGCTTTAGAAATATTCATTTGACAGCTTTGTGGGGAATATATTAAAGAGGGCAGAGAATGGAGCCTGAGATAGAATGGGCTTGATAAATGATTAGATAAGGTGAGTGAGGAGAGAAGAGAATGGTTTAGATTACCTACAAGGTTGCCAATCTGGGTCATTGGAAGGACTATGGTAGCTTCAATAGAAACAGGGCAGTTTGGAAGAGGGAAGGGTTTTTTGGAAAAGATAAGTTCAGTGTTTGACATGTTGCATTGTTATTTGACCACATATGTGAATTCCTTTGGTACCAATAGATATAAAATATAAGGATATGAAGAAGGGATATTGACATACTTAACCTATTTTAAATTTATTACATGGAGTGGAGCTGGAAGAGTTATTTTTAAACATGGTGAAATAATACATAAATGTCACTGCTGAAGATGTTAAATTTTTGACATGCCAAAACTGGATTGATAAGAAATTAGGCAATAGGGAAAATTGGGCTTGGCAATTTGAGAACTGGAGGGAATTATGTATGATATCCCAAAGAATCAGGTGATGGCAAAAGATTTCGCAAAGGATTCTAGTAGGAATATGGAGAAAAACTGCAACTGGAAAAGAATCTTGGGCTGAGGATAGGGGGCTAAAGGTCTGAGAAATTCAGAAGATTTGGATATTGGAATCCAAAGCATAGCTAAGTAACTGCGATTCTACATGCATATGAAAGAATGGTTTTAATGTGAAGTGAGGTCTTCCTTGGAGAAGCATGATAGAGCAGAGAGGGCCTTTCACCTGGGATCAGTACTTATATGTAGGTTTTCTGACTGCTTTAGCTCTGCACTCATGAACAAGAATGGGAAAACTGGAAAAATAAATACAAGTATATATGGAAGGCAATGAGAGCATATAGGTGTTTTCAGTCTCCAGTTATACCCCATGTGTATTCAAGGTGAAACAAGATGTACCATCTTGTCATCACTAGTGTTAAGAAAATCTTTTCTTAGAAGAAAACAGGCCCTGGCTACAAGGGATTCTGGTGTCCAGGGCAAATTCAATTGAATATGAGTGTACTAAGGAATAGGGACAGCACAGAGAATGGTTCATCCCACTTGGACCCATCCCTCAAGAATTAAGCTGCAGTTCACATGCCAAGGTTGACCCTCAGAACAACAAGCCAAGCATATTAATATGGAAGAAGCCAGGTCCCTGGAGTGGAGCAACACTTCCATGAGTGTTACTACACATACCAAGAACTTCAAAAGAATAAATGTGAAGCACAGGATAGAGGCCTAGAGGGCTCCTATGGAGAGGAGGTATACTCTGTACCCTTTTTGGATATATCTTTCCAAGTGAAAAGATGGGATTTCACTGTGAGGTGAAAAAGGATAGTCTTCCTTTACCCTTATATGATGATACCCAAATTCCCCATGAAAAGCATGGACTCAATTAGCTAGGCTTAAACTGGGTATTTTGGATGTCTTTGCCTCTTTGATGTGTTTCCTTCTTTTAGCATCAACCTTGTGAGTATCAAAAGGTCCTAGTAGACCATATTTATTGGTTAAAAAAAACAACCAGAGCAGTTACACTTGTGGCAGTAGCAGCAGCTCAAGTGAGTTGGTATCAAGGAAAGAGAAGGCATCAGAGAATAAAAGGGGCACTCGAAGAATATGGCGGTTGTTGTTTGATCAGACTGAGCTCAGTGGAGGTAAAATGTAAATTAGTTAATTAAAAGCATTGAAAAATTGTTTATGTCCCAATGAGGCTTTAATATAGCCTTCCAAATGATTATACTAGTCATATTAAGTTTGTGGTTTCTGTTCTAATCATTCTCTAATACACACTGAACAATTTTTTTCTCTTTTTTTTTTTGGTGGGGGGGATAGTATTTTATTTCTTCCAATTACATGTAAAGATATTTTTTCAACATTCATTTTAACAAGATTTTGAGTTTCAAATTTTTTTCTCCCTCCCACCATCCCATGACCCCTCCCTCCCCAAGACAGCAAGCAATCTGATATAGGTTATAGATGTGCAAACATATAAACAAATTTCTACATTAGTCATGTTTCTCATTAGAACATACTGGTAATTTGCTTTTCTTCTTTTTTTAATCAAATTTACCTATTTTGCTGGCTTTTTCATAAAACCAGCTCTTACTTTTATTTATTAGTTCAATAGTTTTCTTACTTTCAATTTAATTAATCTGTCCTTTGATTTTCAGAACTTTTAATTGGGTATTTAATTGGGGATTTTTAATTTGTTGTTTTTCTAGCTTTTTTAATTGCATACCCAATTCTTTGATCTGTTCTTTCTCTATTTTATTCATGTAAGCATTCAGAGATATGAAATTTCCCCTAAGTACTGCTTTGGCTGCATCTCATAAATTTTGGTATGCTGTCTCATTATTGTCATTATCTTTGAAGAAATTGCTGTTTCTATGATTTATTGTTTGACCCACTCATTCTTCAGGATTAGATTATTTAGTTTCCAGTTAATCTTTAATCTATCTTTCCATGGCCCTTAATTACATGTAATTTTTATTGCATCATGATCTAAAAAGGATGCATTTAATATTTCTGGCTTTCTGCATTGGATTATGAGGGTTTTGTGCATGGTCAATTTTTGTGTAGGTGCCATGTATCACTGAGAAAAAGACATATTCCTTTCTAATCCCATTCAACTTTTTCCAGAGATTTATCATATCTACCTTTTCTAAAATTCTATTCACCTTCTTTCTTGTTTATTTTGTTGTTGGATTTATCTAGCTCCAAGAGGGGGAGGTTGAGGTTCCCCACTAGTATAGTTTTGCTGTTTGTTTCTTCCTGCAACTAACTTAATTTGTCCTCTAAGAATTTGTATGCTTTACCATTTGGTGCATATATGTTTGTTATTGATATTGCTTCATTGTTTATGGTACCATTTAGCAAAATGTAATTTCCTTCCTTGTCTCTTTTAATTAGATATATTTTTGCTTTTTCCTTTTGTTTCATCTGAGATCAGGATTGCTACCCCTGCTTTTTTTTTTCTTTTTTACTTTAGCTGAAGCATAATATATTCTGCTCCAGCCTTTTACCTTTACTCTGTGTGTGTCTCTTGCTTCAAATGTGTTTCTTGTAAACAACATATTATAGGATTCTGGTTTTAAACCACTCTGCTATCTACTTCTATTTTATGGAATAGTTCATCCCATTCAAATTCATGGTTATGAATACTAACTATGTATTTCCTTCTATCCTTTTTCCCCCTTTTTTTTACTTTTCTCTCTCATTTCACCTTGTCCCTCTCACCAGTGTTTTGCTTCTGACCACCACCTCCCCAATCTGTCCTCCTTTCTATTAGACCTCCTCCATTTTTATTCCCCTTTTCCCTCCTACTTCCCTATAGGGTAAGATAGATTTCTATATGCAACTAAGTGTGTATGTTATTCCCTCTTTGAGCCAAATCAGATGAGAGTAAGGTTCAAACAATGCTCACACACTCCCTTCTTTCACTGTATTGTAATAGGTCTTTCATGTCTCTTTACATGATATATTTACCCAATTCTGCCTCCCCCTTTCCTCTTCTTCCAATACAATCCTCTTCTTCACCCCTTAATTAATTTTTAATCATCACATCAAAGTCAACTTATACCCACACCCTCTGTCTAAGTATACTCCTTCTAACTGCCCTAATAGAGACACAGTTCTTAAGAATTAGAAGTATTATCTTCCCATATAGGGATGTAAATGGTTTAATCTTATTGAATACCATATTTTTTTTCTTTACTGTTTTACATTTTTACGCTTCTCTTGAGTATTGTATTTGAAGATGAAATTTTCTGTTTAGCTCTGGTCTTTTCATTAGGAAAGTTTAAAAGTCCCCTATTTCATTGAATATCCATCTTTTCTCCCAAAAGATTATCCTTAATTTTTCTGGGTAGTTGATTTTTAGTTGTAATCCAAGCTCTTTTGCCTTCCAGAATATCATATTCCAAGCCCTTTGATCCTTTAAAAAGCTGCTAAGTCCTATGCAATCCTGACTGTGGTTCCTTGATATTTGAATTATTTCTTTCTGGTCACTTGCAATATTTTTTTTTGACCTGATAGTTCTGAATTTGGCTATAACATTCCTTGGAGTTTTCATTTTGAGATCTCTTTTGGAATGTGATGGCAGAGTCTTTCAATAATTATTTTACCCTCTGGTTCTAGGATATCAGGGCAGTTTTCCTTGATAATTTCTTGAAAGATGCTGCCCAGGCTTTTTTCTTTAATCATGGCTTTCAAGTACTCTAATAATTCTTAAATCATCTCTCCTAGATCTATTTTCCAGGTCAGTTGTTTTGCCAATGAGATATTTTACATTGTCTTCAATTTTTTCATTTTTTGAAATTTTGTTTGACTTATTCTTCATTTCTCATAGAGTCATTAGCTCCCATTTGCCCAATTCTAATTTTTAAGGAATTATTTTCTTCAGTTAGCTTTTGTACTTACTTTTCTATTTGGCCAATTCTATTTTTAAAGGAGTTGTTTTCTTCAGGGGATTTTTTTTCCATTTAGCCAATTCAATTTTTTAAGGAGTTGTTTTCTTCAATCAATTTTTATGCTTCCTTTTCCAAGCTTTTTTTTCATAATTCTCATAATTTCATAGTTCTCCTTTCTTTTCCCAATTTTTCTTCCACCTCCCTTACTTAATTTTTAAACCCCTTTTTGAGCTCTTCCAAGAAAACTTCTTAGGCTTGAGACCAATTCATATTCTCCTTTGATGCTTCACATTTAGGCACTTTATGTTTTGATCTTCTCTGTCACCATAATAGCTTTCTATGGTCAGGGCTCTTTTTTTGTTTTTTGCTCATTTTTAAAAGTTGAGCTCTGTTCCAGGAGTACAGGGGGCAGTGTCCCAAGCTTACTGCACTGGGGGCCAGGGGCCTTTTGGCTTTCTGTGCCAGGGCCTCTGGGGATGGTGGCTTGCCCAGTGCACTAAGATTGCCTGGCATAGTCACATGAGTTGTGCCCTGGGTTCTGGGGCTGGCAGTTTGCCTGCTGCACTGGAGCTGGAAGCCTCACAGCTGGCCTGCTGTGCCACTGACCTCCTGAACCAGAACCATGGGTTCTCGGTCACTGATCTGTTTTGTGGTTAAATGCCTCTCTCTGGCTTGCCCAGACATCACTTGCACTGGGCTGTGCTCCCCTTTTATCCAAGTGAGGCAAACTTTTCCTGAAGTCCTTCAAGGTGATCTTGGGCTAGAAAATTGTTTCGCTCCATCTTTTTGTGGATTTTGTCACTCAAGAATTCTTTCAGTGACTTGATTTAACATTGTTTCTGAAGGAAAGCTCAGGTAACTTCCTGGCTTCTCTCCACCATCTTGGCTCTGTCTCTCTGAACAATTTTTCTTGGGTAACTAAGATGGATGGGGAAGGATGGGAAGAAGTGATGAGCCAATGAATAGGAGAATTGGTGAATCTACTTCCCCTCCTAGGAAGTCTGGCTTCCCCCAGGGTAAAACTCTGAACAACGACAGGCAAAGGCCAGGAAATGTCAAAGGCTACCTCAGCCTTAGAGGCCAAGAGCCTCTAAGAGCCTCAGCTGAGTGGTGGCCCTAGCCATTGTGCTTGAATACGGTCACAGGCCTATAGTGAGAAGGGGCCTTAGAGGCCATCTAGCCAACCCCACTCATTTTACAGATAAGGAACTGAGTCCTTGAGATCCTAAACAACACAGAGTCACAAAGGTAACAACTAGTAATGCTCAGATTTGAACCTAAATTTTCTCCCTGCAAATTCAGCATTCTTTCATGTCCAAGGGTTTAAAGCCCAGCTACTCTATGAGAGTCAGAATGTGGTCAGCAGTGTATTGGAGTTATGGGATTCAGTATATGTAGAAGAAAAGAGAATTAGAGCGCTTGAAGATTGAAAGAATCAATGTATGGTACATTGTGAAGGTGTACGAGGTGATAGGTGTACGAGGATTTAATAGGAATGTGCACACACACATACACACACGTCCTTTGGACAAAAACTCATGTTGCAACCTTGGGAAAGCCACTTAACTTCTTAGTGTAGCAGGTAATTTTCTGAGATGCTAAGTTGTAAAAGTAGATGGCAATCTGCAGGGGTACAGAAGTAATTCTCTGTATCAGAGGTGTCAAGCTCATGGCCAGTAAAACTCCCAAGTGAGTCCCAACCAGATTGAAATGTAATTGGGAAATGTTTAATGAAATAAGTAAAAATATAATAGGACATAGATAATATTAATTTGCGGTTTTCTAAGTCTATATGTCATGACAGGGATCTGATTCTATTTGAGTTTGACACCAATGGTCTAAATCAATCGTATCAGACATTTATTTGGTTTAAAGAATATATCTGTGTTTAAGGGGTTAGACTTGTTCTGCATCTTCATGTTCTCTTAACACTTCAGTATTAGTGTTGGGATCCATGAGGACTTCCTATCAGATTCTATACCTTAATGAAAATTACCTGAACTCCCTACCTTCATTGCAAGCGAGTAGAACGTGCTTTGCAGGACCCAAATGGGGATCCAGAGCATGGAATAGGAGTAAGATGAGTAACAACAGTGTGACTATGAAAAGGAGGGCCCTTGTAGCAAGCCATGACCTATCACAGATTGTTGTTGTTTATCCTTCATTCTTGAGCAGGACCATTGACATTAGGAGGGTGATATCTTGCCTTGCAAGTGAATTGGATTTAAGTGAGGCAGGGCTATGCAGTCATCAGCGTCACATTGTCCTCCAAGATCATCTGAGACCAGTGGCAAGACATAAGTCAGGATGACTGGAGATGGCCTCAGATGCAGTGGGAGACCTTGACCTTTTTAAGTTAAGGTCTTTACCAGGTCTCAGTTTGTCTGAGGCAACACCTATTCAGTAATTAAAGGCTAGGTAAGAATGGAGACAAAAGATGAACTAGTTTGCCTTCACAAAAGAACCAGTCTGGAAGGAGAAAACCTTCAGGGTTTCTGGCCAGAACAGAAACAATTGTTATTTACCCATGACTTGTCTGACTGCTAGCAAAGGTTCATCTATAAAACTGTGACAATATTCACAGGGCTGATGTAAGGAAAATACTTTTTAAACTACCAAATGATATAGAGACATGCCATGATAGTGGTGGTGATGATCATCACCTAAAGGGTGACAAGGGTTGACCAGTCTAGAAATGAAATGGTTTGGATTTTAAAAATTCAACTCTGTGTTAAGCCACACCAAGAGATTCAATGAGTAGGATGTGGACTTCTAATATACTCTGCTTACAAATATCCAACTATAATTAATATTTTGATATATACTTAATAAGTGCTGATGACCAATTATGGAGGAAGGAAGGAACAATTAAAGAGTTGCAGAAGTGGGGGGAGGCAGGAGCTATATTGTTTTCTACAGAATTAAAGCTCCCCAAATTCCCTTGAGTGTGGTAGGAATACCTTCTTAGGGAGACTCCTCTAGGTCATTTTATTTCTGGCACATCAAAGAGTAACTTTTTTTTTTTTTGCTCACATTTATCTAGCACTTTAAGGTATAAACTTTACTAATATTATCTCATTTTATCCTAGGAAGTAGTGTTCTTATTGTCTTAGTAGTGATTAGGAAACTGAGTCTAAGAGAAGTTGAGTGACTTGTCCAGAGACACATAGCTAGTAAACAGCTGAGGATGGATTTGAACTCAAGTTTTCCTGACTCCAGGTCCAGCTCTCTATCCACTGGGGTACCTAGCACCACAAGAAAATAATTAAACTCACTGATTTTCATTAGACAAACCTGGAGAACCCATTTGAAAGATGCCAGTTTTCTACCATAGCAATAATGGATTCATCATCCTATGAAATAAGTACTCAATATGTTTGTTTGAGAAAAGGAGATATTTGTCTTGTGTGTGTATATATACTCTAGTCTAGTATATTAGTCAAAGTTATGGTTTTTCCCGTAGCAGTGTTGGGCCGTAAGAGTTGGACTCCAAGGAAAGCTGAGTGCCACAGAATCAATACTTTCAAACTGTGATACTGAAGACTTTTGAGAGTCCTTTGGACAGCGAGGAGATCAAATCAGTCAATATTGAAAGAAATCAATTTAGACTATTCATAGGAAGGAAAAAAAAATTCTTTGGCCATAAAATGAGAAAACAACTCATTGGAAAAGACCTTGATGTAGGAAAGATTGAAGACAAAAAGAGAAGGGGACAGCAAAGGATGGGATGGATAGTGTGACCGAAGGGATGAATATGAGCTTGGACAAATTTCGGGAGGTG
Source organism: Vombatus ursinus (assembly GCF_900497805.2). NCBI lineage: Eukaryota > Metazoa > Chordata > Mammalia > Diprotodontia > Vombatidae > Vombatus > Vombatus ursinus. Next base: position 13,432,107 of record NW_020954594.1, read on the forward strand.
GTGGAGGATAGAAGGGGCTGGTATGCCATTGTCCGTGGGGTCATGAAGAGTTGGACATGAATGAATGGCTAAACAACAACATGTTATTATTACACTACAGTATTTCTGCATTCACATAATGACGTAGTGAAAAGAACTCTGAGTTTTAAGCCATAAGATCAGGAACGAAATCTCAGCCCTACTACTAACTGCATCTTTAACCCTAGGCAAGCCCCTTCACCTCCCCCCACGGCCTCAGATTCTTTGTAATAGGGGAGGGGGTTGAATTAGATTACGTCTAAGGTCTCTGAATCCCCTAAGTATTTCGCATTAATGGGGGTGGAACAGCTGTTGCTTCTGTTGTGCAGGAGGCAATCTGAGAGATGAAGAGTCAAAATGGGTTTCTACATTTCAGCCAGCACATTGGCAGTGGAGCTGGGGAAACAAGGCTGGTCTCCCAGACTAATGCTTCATTCAGACTTCCTCTCCTGAAACTGTGCTGCAGTCTATCACACTTAACCTACACTTTCCACACCTCCAGGAAGAGATACCCACAGATACACCTATTTACTTTGGCACACATCCAAAGAAGTTGGCTTGAAAACCTGGCCCCTTGCTTTGTGCATTTACTTTGATTTCTAATTTCCACACATACGTTGCAGGAACATCAGGTAGACCTATTCATTCCCACCCCCTCATCCCACTGCTCTTCCTAAAATGACATATTAATTATGGCTCGTTTGAAAATTTCTCTCACAAATGTAGGTTCAGACTTCAACACCTAAATGAATTATATATACACTGTGCAAGGCTGTTTATACCAGGTTTCTTAAAAGGAGAAAATGAATGCAGTGTATTAATCATCAAACCAATGTCCCTGATTGAAAAATAAATTATTTAAATGAGCAACACTTGAGATTTTCTAATATGTTGCTTTCTAGATTTAAAAAATAAAAAAAGTTTAAAGGAGGACCAGAAAGAAAAAGTCTTTGCAGTCTGGCAAAGCCAGTATAAAACTTAGCTTGTGCTTAACTAAACTGAACATGACACTGTTGATTGGGCATTTTGGGTCTTATTAACAGTCAATTAGACCAACTACAAAATAATTCACAGCTGCTATTAAAACACTGGAAAAGAAAATAGGGTCATTTGGGCCCTTGACATGAACAGAATTTATGCTTTTCAAATTTGAACTCATACCACATGACCAAGTTCAATCTCAAATTCATCTCCTATCCAAGAGGAGCAAAATAAGTCCTATAGTCTCCTTTAAGTTGACCTTGTAGGGAGAAGATCAAGGTCTTGAATGCTCTACATGCTATGTAAAATTACTGTGATCAGTGGGGCAGCTCGGTGGTGCAATGGATAGAGCACTGGCTCTGGATTCAGGAGGACCTGAGTTCAAATCCAGCCTCAGATACATAACACTTACTAGCTGTGTGACCCTGGGCAAGTCACTTAACCCCAATTGCCTTAAAAAAAAACTCAGATGATTCAGAAATCACCAATCTTTGAAGAGTATTCATCTAATTCAACTGATATTAGAATTATGATACTCTCTAACATTCCCACAAAGGGATTACCCTACTTCCACCTGAAGTCATTCTGCAAAGGGGAACTCAAACTGGTTCACTTGCTGCTCCCTGTCCACAGCATTCCACCTCCTGTCTCTCCGCCTTTACAAAAGTTGTCCCCCAGTCTCAGACTACTATCCCTCCTGACCACAGCCTCTTGGAATCTCTAAGTTTCATCAAAGTTCAGCTCAAGTGTCACCTCCCACTTGAGACCCTTCTTGGCTGCCCTTCCCCTACTCTAGTCATTAGTGCCCTCCCATCCCCCAAATAACTGCTTTTTTACTATAGCTTGTATTTATTAAACTATGTACACATCATTTTCCCCGCAGCACTCGAGCCTGTAAAAAAGAGACTTTCTTTTTTGTTTTTGAATTTCTACTACCTAGAACAGAGTAGGTACTTAATAAATGCTTATTGAATTGAATTGTAGCAGTGGTGGTAGTGAATATGATGACTTGGCTGATAATGACAGAAGCATAAAACCTTAGAGATGGAAGAGACCATAGAAGTCAAATAATCCAACTCCCCATTCAATGAAGGAATCTTGTTTCCATTTTCGGTAAGTAATGATTCCAATATGACCAACTAGAGGTAGAAAAAAAGTCCTCTTGAATTATATTTTAGATGTTTGCATTGTTGTTATAGATAGAAAGTCCCTTCTATCTATAACTATGTAGAATGTCACTGTAAACTTTCTGAGGACAGAAAAGATGTCATTTCTTTTTTCAACTTAATCCTCTCCCTATGTGTTATCACTCCCCCTTTCATCTCAACATACATATACACACAATGCTCTACATAAAAACATTAACTCATTAAAAAGGTAAAAATAATATAAATAATTTGTAGTTTGTCAGAAAATATGGAAAAAGTTTTAAAGTCAAAAGGTCTGTACACAAATAGCCCAAAAGATATAAACAAATTGTATCACAAAAGTTCTTCATGTATTTTCCCATACAAACACCTGCAAAAGTCTATTTTATTCCATGTCAGGACTTTTTTTCTTCATTTTTAAATTTTTTTTAAATATGGAAAATGTACTACAGACCTTAGCTATCAAATTTCTATTGGAAAATGTCTTATGAGTTCTAATGTGGTACGGCAGAAATTTACCAGTATACCTCCTCATGCTACAGCTTTGTGCTCTCTCTCTCTCTCCCTCTATGTGTGGGTGTCTATCTCTCTGTCTCTACCTTTCTACCATATATCCTACACCCCCCACCCCACCCCCATCATCATATGTAGAAGAAGTGGAGACTCTCAAAGTTCTCAGTCATTGGTTATGGATTCTATTTCCTGGAATGAGAGCTCCATCACGATGGGATGTGGGGGAGGAGATGGTAGAAAGTAGCAGTGTGTGGGAAAGACAGTATTTGATCCTTTAGTTTTATGCCACAATGGAGGTCTTAGTATTATAGGCTACCATAGTAAGGACAAGGGCTCTCATATGACAATGGGTGAGGACTTTTGGAAGGGGGAGTACCTGCTTACTTGTAAACCTCTGGGATTAGTTCTCACTCCAGTTGGTTCCCTTTCTTCTTTTCCTGAGGGACCCAGGGATTGGCCTATCAGTGACAAGGGGCCTGACTTACTTTCCCTTACCAGTACTTACTGCTTCTGTCCAGCACTTCTTTTGTCCTTTTGTCTTTGTCCCACTATATAGCACAATAGCTTCTCTGCTTGGTCCTTAGCTAAGCTCATAGCCCTTAGAGGTTTACAAAGGGTTTTTATTTTAAGCAATTACTAGAATTATAAAAGATAAAAATATGACTTCTTTTCCTCTGACTCTTCTGACTTCTACTTTTTTTTTAAATCAAGAAAAGACAATGGAACATGCAGATGAACATGATCAGTCTTTGAGTAGACATAGGACTGAATTAATACTCAGTTATTCCAGAGAGGTAATTTAGGAAGGAAACTAAATTTTGGACTCTTGGCATGTCATCAAAAGAGCAGGATTGGTCCTATGAATAGAAGAGGCATTTTGACAAAATGGAGCTAGGGTTGACAATGCTGCCTATATTACCAAAGATATGCCTAGAGGATTGTCCTTGGTTAGGGAGAAGGAAGGAGAAAAGACTGAGAAGCATTTCCCTTCCCACTTGTCACCGATAGACCTGATCACATAGAACCTGTTTTAGAAAGGCAGTGTAAGAAGGTACTAAAGTGGGTCTGGGCATAGCGGAGGGGGGGGAGATTCCAGGTAGCAGCTATGAGGATGATGATAGGAAATTTTCAAGAAGCCACCTCTGGGGCATGAGAGAATTTCTTACATTTGCTCAACAAGTGGGTTGATATCTTCTAGGATAATTGTTTTCACACATACACACATACACACACACATGCATACATGTGCATACACATGGCTAATTATGTGTCGATGGGACTTGAACTCAGATCTTTCTCATTCTAAGACCAGTTCTCAATCCACCTAAGCCATGCTGCCTCTCTAAAATAAATATTGCCATACAGCAGCTGGGTGGCAGAGTGCGTCAAACTCAGGCTCTGGAAGATCTGAGTTCAATTTTTTTCTCAGACACTCACTCCCTTTGTGACTTGGGACAAGTTAGTTAACTTCTGTCTGCTCTATTTTCCTTATTTTTAAAATGGGGATAATAATAGTACCTCCCTCCCAGGGCATCAGTTAATACTAGGCAGCAATTAAAATAAACTTCTATTTTTTTTTCTCTAGAAAAAAATAAAAGTAACTTAGTTGTGGGAAAATATCAGTCTCTGGAATCAGCACCTCATGACTATGATAGAAATGGCTGTGAAACCAAACCATGGACTCCAATCCCAGGTATGATGCCTCCTACTTCTGTGACCTTAGATAAGTCACTCATCTCCCTGGGCCTCCTTTTCTTCATCTATAAAATGAGAACTTGGTCAAAGATGGCCTCTGGGTCCTTCCACCTATGGGACCATGATGCCATGATTCAAATACAAAGTGGTATCAATCCATTGTATTGAGCTTAATTTTCCAATTCCTTGAGTTGTGACATAGTGCCAGGCCTGGCATCAGAGGGCTTGGGCTAGAATAACAGTTCTGATAACTGCTACTTTGAGCAAGTTAGTTAAACCTCTCTAAACCTCAATTTCCTCTTCTATAAAATGAGGCAGCATGGCCTAGCATAGGTGTTCTCAACTGTTTTTGTGTCATAGACCCTTTAGAGTAATTTCTTCCCATGTACAAAATAAAATTCACAGTTATGACAAAGGAAACCAATTATACTGAAATATAGTTATCAAGATATTAAAGAAAATAAAAGCGTGCTCATGTCCCAGGTTAGGAACCCCTGGACTAGAAGATCTCTTCTAGTTGTAAATAATCCCATTAATAAGGGAATACAAGCACCTTGGAAAGATGGATTAACTCTTTCAGACAATAACCAGGGAATAGTTTAAATACAAATTCTTTAGGTACCTGATCCTCTTCTGAAAGAAAAGCATCTAGGTGCTGCATTGCATAGAGTGTTGGGCCTGAAATCAGGAAGCCTGATCTTCCTTAGTTCAAGACTGACCTCAGACACTTATTAACTGTGTGACCCTGGGCAAGTCATTTAACCCTGTTTGCCTCAGTTTCCTCATCTGTAAAACAAGCTGGAGAAGGAAATGGCAAACCACTATAGTATCTTTGCCAAGAAAACCCCAAATGGGGTCACGAAAAGTTAGACATGGCTGAAAAATGATTAAACAACAACAAAATAGTAAAAAGAGTCCTGAACATAAGGTCAAATTCAAATTCTAGCTCTGCTACTCAGGGTCATTGTTGAAAGGGAAAACACCTGGTACATAGGATCAGAAAACCAAAGGAGACCTTAAACATTATCCAGCAAAAAAACTCTCATTTTACTTTTAAGGGAACAGAAATCTGAGATTTTAAATGACTCGCCTTAAGATCCCGTCGCTGAATATAGAGCGTAGAGGGGATAAACACCAGGGATATGCTGCAACCTGCTTCAGTGTGAACCTTTATACCACCAAAATTGGCAAATGCTACAAATCAGGGATTCACTTCTTGTTTTGTTGATTGCCTAGGCTTAAGAAAGTGATGGTGGTGAAACTTTAAAATCTATCAGGTGTACATTTTCTTTTTTGCAGCAAGCTATTTGGTAAACATTTTCCAGCACTCTGCTGATTAAAATCCAAGTCCCCTGGTTTCAGATCCATTGCTCTTTCTACTACACCACAGATGACAGGTATGTAACCCTGAGCAAGTCTTTTCACCTGTGTGTGCCTCACTTTACTCATTTGCAAAATAAGAGGGCTGGATGACAGGATCTCTAAGGTCCTTTCCTACTCCAAATCATACGAAACTTCAGTAGTATTGACACTATCTCAAAACGAAGGCCACTGTTTTATCTGTGATTGCGAAAATCACTGAATTACAGGCATTAGAGGTGAAAGATCCAGTTTTGATGTGTTCCATCCCTTTCCCCCCGCTAGTTCATTATTTGTTTCCTCAAATATATCAAGAGCTATCCAGTGTTAGCTTAGTTAAATCATAACTGTCTTAACCGCGGGGCCTACGTTTTTCATTATCATTCCAAACTCTTCCATATACTTTTCTCCAATCCAGATCTTTGTTTTTGTACTTGGAATAAGGGATTGATTTGTAGTTGGATTTATTCCATTGCTAGCCATTATAATGATATATAACAGGATCCTTGTTGATCTCATGGATGAAACTATAAAAGTAACACCCTTTCTCCCCTATATACTACAAACACACACTCCTTTTATTAAACTACAATGGCCTATGATCAAATAAATACTGCTAAAGCTGAAAATCTCTACCCTTAACTCATTTTGTTGTATCTAGAAAATACTGTAGCTATGATACATAATGAAACCACCCACTGCTTGGGGATCCCTGCAAAATCTAGATTCAGTGGAGTTCATTTAAGACAGAACATTCATGCCATTTGAACACAATATAATAAGCAGAGAACAATCTTCTGGGTAACACCAAAGTTTACTTAAATAGATTGATAACGTCCACACCAAAAAATAGCAGGCACAGTGTTCAGTTTGTTTTCTTCACTACGACTTACACACTAAGCAAGATAAGACCATTACTGAGCTCCACTGTAAATGCTAGTACCCCCTAGTGTGCTCTCATAGGAAAATGCCAAATGATAACAACAGCATCCTTTTCTGCTTCGCAACAGTTCTCGTGATTTGCTGGGGAAAATAGACACTTCACTGAAGTATCAGAAGCTAAAGAGATGCATTGAATAAAATAAGGTAAAGGGGAAAGCTCCATGTGAAAAAATTTCAAAACCCATTATTTCTTCATTTTCCTCACTTTTCACATTAAAAATTCCTTACCAAATAGCTTAGGTCATACATAGCACAACTCAGGTTTCACCTCCTACATGAGGTCTTTCCTGATTCTCCCGAAATATCAGCACTTTCTCCACCTGAAATTATCTTACACTAATTTGTATATACTTTCACTTACTCATATAAATAGTTTTGATAGATTATTTTATGTGTAAATATGTTTCATATTTCCTAGCAGAAAGTAAACTCACTGAGCTCACAGACTGGTTATTGTTATTGTTGTTGTTATATCTCCAGCAAGTAACCTATTGGTCCTTGCACTGATTGGTATTTCATCATTTTTCCTTGAATTGAATTATATTGGTCAACCTGACTAGTTGTAATAATGCCCTTTTCAAAGATCATTTTTTCCCACAACACAATGCAGTAAGATTTCAGTAGCACCAAAACCTGACCTTTCACTTTTACTTTTTTTTTTACTTCCAAAGCTTACTTAGTGGTAGTTCAAATCATGAAAAGTATTAAGTGGGCTCACTCATAAATCAGAATTTTAAAGTCTGTTGCCAGCATGAATTCACTCTATTTAAAAGGGGAGGAGGAGATTTAAGACTATACTTAACAGGACTGACTTCACAGTTGTTAAATGCAGCTTTCTGGTGATCTGGTAACTATGAAATATGATGGACTTTTATTGGAACTGGCTGTCTAAACACACTTTCTCTCTTCTATATGTATATACATACATATATATGGATGTGTGTGTCCATACACATAGCAATGAATATTACTATCATATACCTGTATAAAGATGAAGACATAATCAAGATAGAATCTTTTGAAATGAGGAGCATTTACTCCTAAGCACTTTAAAAATAAACTTTGAAAGTACATAAATATAATTTAAAAAGAGATACTAAGTATTTCCAAAGTATTCTCCTAAATGTTGTTGAGAAACTGAAAACGAACTAGCACCAAAGTCCAGAGGGTCACATCAAACACACTTTAACTATCAATCAGATGTAGTTCTATTATACAATTCTGTTTTTAATCAAAATAGCTAAGTACAAACCATTTGAGGGGCTACTGAGTATTTAAAAAAAAACTTGAACTGAGTTCATTTAAGGCAAAATATAGAAGCACCACACACAAACTGACTTGTGAATTAGAAAACACAGCAATAGCAAATGAGAGGCTACATGGTATGTTTTTTTTGTTCCTCAAACACTTTTTAACAAAAGAAAAAAAATGCGTTTTGAAGGACCCGAGTAATTTAATATCATTCTGCATTTATTTACTACTTAAAGTCATATTAAAGAATTTTTAGTGCAAATACTTAGGGGGTTCATTGGACCACTGTCATGAGTGGGGTTCATGAAACAATAATGGGAACCACTGGCAATGAGTAGAGGGTTGACTTTGAGACCAAGAAGACCTGGTTCAAGTCCTTCCTCCTATTCACGTTAGCTACGAGATCTTAAGCAGACCAAGTCACTTGTGATTGCTCAGTGATCGTAGGCAACCCAGCAAAACTATGAATTACAGACAAGATGCCAATCTGCTTCTAGTCAGGGAAATTTCCCATACTCGCAACTCTAGTAAAATCACAAATTTGAATGAAAAAAAAAAACCCAAACCAACAACAAGCAGCTAACAAATAGCCCAATTCAACAATCACCATTTTTGTACTTTTTAAAAATTATTCATCTAACTGAATTCATTAAAAAATACTAGCAGGTATCTAAAAAACATCTCCTATATCTATGAAAAGTCATAGGTGACATCTATAGTTTTCATTCATTCATTCAACAAAAATTTATTAAGTGACTGCTATGTTCCAGGCACTGTCCTGGGTGATAGGAACATAAAGATAAAAATGAAAGTCCCTGCCCTCAGGGAGCTTACATTCTCAGGGGAAACAACACATACAAAGCTGATTAAGATCATAGATTTCAAGCTGAAAGGGATATTAGAGATCATTGAGTCCTTCTTCATTTTAAAGATAAGGAAAGGGAGGTTCAGAGTGAATTGCCCAACACAATACAGCCAATCAACCAAGTATTAGAAGTAGCATTTGTAGACACTAGCCATTGAAGAAAGCAGCGTGCCTAGTCATAGACAATTGAACATTACCTATATTATCTAAAATAGGTCTTGTCTTATATTCAATTAGAATGTGCAGTCCTATACGATATGATTTTAGGGATGCTTAGTTTCATTCATACCACAATATATCTCTCCTTCTTTGAGTGTGCCACTATCTGAAATTCCCACCTTTATTCATTCCTTTGGATTAAGATTTTAAAGGCCACTGGATTAACTACAAACACGTTTCCCAAGAAGAATCACATATTGAGTCGCTTGTACAATATTAACTTGCACTATCTCAGCAGATTAGCTAGCTAGTCACCAAGCAAGGCCCTGAAGGAACTTCACGTAGTCAGTTTGCATAAAGGAAAGGTTAGAACTTGATCCATTTGCAGAGTCTGGTACCAGAGTAGAGCCAATAGAAGGGAATGGTAGTACGGAGTACCTGTGGGAGAAGGAGAGAGACAAATCCCCAGAGAAAAAGGTGAGAAATGAGTGCTGTTTCACAATGTTGCCAGAAGCCAGCCCTTCTCTTAAATTTTATTCGGATCTGCCGCATTGGTTACACTTGCTTTCTGTCAGCATTCCAGTTAAAAAGCTGGCCTTCATTCCATTTTCTTTTGTCATACATCACGCTATGGCCTGCTGGGTCGCTGACTTTTTATGCAAACTTCAGCGACAGCATTCATAGCTATTGCTAAATTAGAGTCAGCTCCCTACCACAATGGATGATCAACCTGGAATAAGGAAAACCTGAGCTCTAATCTGACCTCATACACTGACTAGCTGTGCGATTCTAGGCAAGTTAGTTAACTTCTATCTACCTCAATTTCCCCAACTATAAAGGGAGAGTTAATAATAGTACCTACCTCCAGGGTTGTTATGAGGATCTAATGAGATATTTATAAAGATCTTAGCACAGTGCCTGATATAGTAAATACTTCCCTCCCCCCTCCCTTCCTTCCTTCCTCCCTCCCTTCCTCCCTCCCTTCCTTCCTCCCTTCCTCCCTCCCTTCCTTCCTGCCTTCCTTCCTTCTTTCCTTTCTTTCTTCCTTCCTTCCTTCTTTCCTTCTTTCCTTTCTTTCTTCCTTCCTGCCTTCCTTCCTTCTTTCCTTTCTTCCTTCCTTCCTTCCTTCTTTCCTTCCTTCCTAAAATACAATCTTGGACTATGTTCATGGTTTCTTCAGTGCTTTAGTAGTACAACAGTGGTCTTGAAACTTATTGTTAGTCCATACAGAAATATGCCGACTTAGAAAATTTCCCACACTACCTTGTATAAGGATCCTATATCAAAACTAAGATCAGTATAGAAACCAGGAAGATCAAACTTTAAACTTCCAAAACTTTTTTCTATGCAACAGTAAAATAACTAATTAATTTGATAAACTCAGCGAGAGAAAAAAAAAGTGATCAAGTCAATGGAAAGAAAAACCAAAATTATCATCATCATCAAATTAATGTTTGATTAGAGTGACATGTCAAGATTTTTGATCAGCTAACTCTGAAAGTAACCTGAATAAACACAAGCTCAGTGACAGCTGACCATTCAGAATCTTCAAATTATACAGGCTATTGGCTAATAATCACATGCCCACTCTTATATTCAACAAAGGAAACTGCTCAAAATAAGACTATCTTATTGAAAATTATACAAGGGGAAATTCTCTGTAGTAAATTAACGATAAAGGAATAAAGCAGTTAAATGAATAAATTTTTCATGCTTCAGGGCTATGTGTTTAACAGTTTTCTAACTGTTCATTCATTTATAAAAAATACTTCAGTTATTATCTACTTGAGTTGAAATTAGATATTTAATTGACTGGAGGGAATGAAATTCGCTCACTTTTAAATAAGGCACTATTTTAAAATATTTCTGCAAAATGCTTTGTAAGACCACCATCAGCCCAAGCTCTTGGCAAACTTCCTCATGTGTATATATTTTAAAAGCATAGTTGTTTTTATAAATGTAGTACTGTGAGAGCTAACTCCTTCAGAAACATGTTTATCTTAATTAGGAAAGTCAACAGACTTCTAATGGGAAGAAATGGGTATTTTTCTCTGTGGTATAGAAAGCATCAAAGGCCTAGTTCTCATGCCAAACCAATCTTCCTTCCTGCCTGCCTTTCAAACCCAGGTGATTGCAGACAGCTGAGCAGACATTTTCCCCAAAGCTTCTATTGACCTGGCTCCAGTCTTTTCTCTGTCTCCCCATCTCCCTCTCCCTTTCTCTCTCTCTTTCTCTCTGTCACTCTTTCTGTGTATCTTTTTGTATTTTTGCCTCAGGAAACCTAGGGATATTCATGGCACCGAGGCAAATAATGTGGAATTAAAAACTAAATTCTTGAGGCCTTATCCTAGCAACAGGACCATCACCATCTGTTCAGACGACAGGCCTGCCATTATCTGCTACATTCTTTGTGTATACTCCATCACCTGTGAGGGGAAAAACACTGGCCCTTTCCTGGGTCCTTTCTTTGTAATAAAAGAGTAGTCTGCTTTCTTCTCATGCAGCATGACATAAAGAACCCAACTCTGATAGGTAGAATGCACCACAAATTTAAAGGGATATATCCAGAGGTTTTACAATTGCATCGCACAAATTAATCAGAGATTTAACATTTATGTATTAAGCAACAAACTGCATACATTGTTGACTTCTTTTAGTATAGTTACAATTTTTTTTTTAAATTAAAGAATACCAAACTCTGTCTTCCCCTTTACCTTATATTACAAAAGCATGGCCATAGCCTGGAATTTCTTTACAATGATAAACAAACAAACAAAAAACCAAGCAAATAACCAAAAAAAAAAAAACACCTGTGATTTCATTTGAATTTTAAATCAAACCCTTATCTGCAAATGGGGCTCAGAAATATTATTTCAGTAACTCTGGGATAATTTATTTAGTTAGAAATCCAGTTTTCCTCAGATTGAGAACAGAACTTCCATGAGAAATTTTATATGTTAAAAACCAAACTCAAGTTTATCCAAAGATTTATGAAAATTATTTCTCCTTCCAATTGTCATTATTACTGTGAATAAAGAATGGTGCTCCCACCACAAAGACACACATAAATACACACAATACCAACGCCTCTCCAAACATAGGCATTTGCAAAACCCAGTCAGAGTCAAGAATGAGAACAATGCTTCAATGATAGAGAGTTCTACTACCCTTTTAGGAAGAAGTTGAGGTAGAGGGAAGGGGGGAAAATCCTATAGGCTGAGGTAGAAGAATGATATAAATAAGAAGTGAAAAAGATACATAGATAAGACATCAATGTTTCCTTAAAAAGACCACTATGGGGGATTTTAAGAGCCCTTCCCCTGCCCCCTCACACCTTAAAGCACAATGGAGAACTTGGAATCCATATAAAGTGAATTTGAAGTTAAAATGACAGGAAAATCATACATTTGTTCCATAAGATAAGAATTAACTATGGAAGAAAAGAATCAAGCTAAATAGACTTCAGCTCTTTGTCTACTATATTGGAAAGATTGCTTAAGTACCTGTTGGCTAAAGTCCAAAAATGTCATTGGCATCTAACATATGAAACTTGTCCTATTTCCATGCAGCCAATGTGCCCAAAATTATTTGTGAAATATGTACTGAAGTTTTCCATGTGTATGTTAATTATTTCCCTTATTAGATTACACCTTGTATTACTATCATCTGCATATTGGGCACTTGCAATTTCCTACGTTTCCCACATGGCTTTTGCTAAATTTTTCCTAGTAGCAGCAGTTGGAAGTCCTTGCCAATGAGGTGGGGATTCCGAGAAGCAGCTGGATCATTCTCTTCATCCATGAATATACTGAATCTTAAGGGAATAAAATCCCAAAGAAAATGCTTGGTTATTTTCAATAGATGGAAGGAATACATCTGCCCTGTAACACAAGATCAGAGTGTGGCAGGAATACAGATGAGAAAGGTGAACAGATGAGGTACTCTGTGATCATGAGGGAAGGTCGAAAGGGGTTTGCAGCTCATGGATGGGAGTCCCATACGGTAAACACAAAACTCCCATATGCTCAAATAATAGCCCATTATAAAAATGTAAAAAAAAAAAATCTGACTTCATGAAAAGAATTGATGACAAATCTTCACCACTATATATGTATTTGCAAAGATATCTATGTAATAATGAATTTCACTGACCGCTGAAGGTATTCAAAGTAATTGAAAAGTCTGTCTTCAAACATTCCCCATGCAAATACCTGTGTTTGAAGACTAAAGGCAGTTAAGTAACCATACTGGGGGTTTATTTTCCCCTAGAAAACTATGAATATTTAAACCATTAACTCAATTATTCCAAAGCAGTTATACTATTCCTCATCATCCAGTTAATTTAAGATAGGTCCTCATAGCACCAATAGCACTAGATTATTCTCCATATAAAAGAGTTAGCTCCTCTCTAGTCCATGGATGCAAAGTCTATTTCCAACATAAGCAAACTCTTGTATATGTATATCACTAACCACAAGGAAAACTGGAAGAGAGGACATAAGGAGATCGGCAAATAAATTACTACTCCTTTTTGTATCTCAATGATAAATCCAAAAGCAGCCTACAAATGCTCTGTTAGGAAGTGGATTCTCATTGGCTGTAAAGAAAGTGTGCTCATAACTGAACTGGCACCACTGCTTCTAGTGTTCTTTGGATATATCCTATCAAAAAACAAACAAACAAACAACCAGGAAAGCACTCAGATGTCATGTACTGAAAATTAAAGTCAAAACCACCCAAAAGGATCACCAAGAGATTCTAAGATGAGAATCAAAGAAATAATAGCTCCATGATTTCCTTCCTTCCTTCTTTCCTTCCTTCTACTCTTCATCAAAGATGTGTCATCTTGATCCCTGCTTCCTCCACTTTTTTCCCACCCACCCAGTCACCTCTAATCCTTAGATCCTGTTGATAATCTGATCATTCCCAAATTAGGTGAAACAAAGGAAATACCATAGAAATACTTTATTATCTACACTAATTTATTGGGGGGGTGGCACATGGGGAGAAATAGACTAATAAATTACAATTTATCACAAGACCAAGTATGAGACAATAGGTGAAATGGTTTTAGTTCTAGCTCTAAATACCACTGGGCTGGGATCCATACAGCCTAGGCACTAGTCTCTGATTCAATTACCTATTATTTTTAATCAAATCAATAGACCTATCTGGACATCAATATGCCATCTGCAAATAACACCTACGTTGTCTACTTCATAGAGCCATGAGATTCAAATGTAATGTTTTTAAGAATGTTTTAAAATTATAAAAGCATTATACAAATCTCAAATGTTGTTATTTGAGCTAAAGCTGACTAATAATGAGATTATTAATAAAATACTTAGTGTATTTGTTTTTGGACCAGGCCTATAATTTCATGGACATGGCGGGACTCCCTTTACTAATGCAGATCAGCATCAGCTCTGCAACCAATAGGCTTACAGAGTGGCCAGCATCACTAAGAGGTGAAGTCACTGGCCTGTGTCATAGGAGGGATTTAGATCCAGGTCTACTATTATGCCAGTGTGATTCTCCTATATATAACAGAAAAGGGAATCAGACCTAGACCTGTAGTTTCTTTAGAATAGGAAGCTCCTAGGTGAAGAAACTTCATAAACTTACACAGATCAACATTTTCTTTTAATCTTAGCAGCCTGGAGTACTAAGAAAGGAAGTGATTGACCAAAAGATCATGGAGCAAGTATGCAACCAAAAGAGGACTTCAACCTAATTCTACTGAGCTTTGAGGTGAGTCTCCTCTCTACTCTTCTACTGTGTCATTATTAAGTAATTTGTTTTACTTAGTTGACTCAATCTACCAATTAAATCTAACCACTTTATATTGGTTCCAAATAGAATAAATTACAATTTTCAAATAGGGCAGCGAGATAGTACAATGCATAGAGTGCCCTAGCCTGGAGTCAGGAAGACCTGAATTCAGATCTGGCCCCAGACACTTAGTAGCTGTGTGACCCTGGACAAGTCACATAACCCTGTTTGCCTCATCTGTAAAATGAAGCTGGAGAAGAAAATGGCAAACCACTTTGCCTTGAAAACCCCAAATGAGATCATGAAGAGTCAGACACAACTGAAATGAATAAACAACAACATGAAATAATTTCTAATATATGTAGCTAATCTACTCTGATTATCTACTATAAATATTATTTATCGATCAATTTTCTTTCAATCTCCAGCACACTACCTGGATGCTCTTCTTTGCTGCAGTATGTTCTCCAGAAATGGAAATTTACTGTAATACTATTCTAATCTAAATGCAATCAGGAGTGAAAACATGCTGCAAACAAAGAGAACAACAAAATCTGAGAGTTGTATGGTGCTTCACCTGTTTATAAAGGACTTTTGCATACTTTATCACACTTGATCTTACAACAGCCTTGTGATATATTAGGTCACATAACGTACACTCAAATTAACTATATAAATGCATCAATTCAGCAAAGATGTATTTAAGTTCCTTTATTGTGCTAAGGGGAATACAAAAACAAATAAGACACAGTCCTTACCCTCATGGAGTTTATGATTTAGATGGAGAAGAGAGTATGACACACACATATATCTTGCACAAGAGAAAATTGTAAATGCACATGTGAAGTACATATAAAGTGCTATTCAAAAATCCAAAGACAGAAAGTAAATTACCTGCTAGAGACATCATGGCAGGCTTCACTGAGACATTTGAACAAGGTATGACTGAATTGTTAGAATTTTACCTGGTGGAAAACTAGGAAGGTAATTCTAAATTCACATTAAAAATATATGAGCAACAACAATAAAACAGAAAAGGGAAATTAAATCCAATAAATGTATTGAGGGCCTATTAAGCACCAAGCATGGCATCACTGAAGACACAAAGACAAAAATGAAAGTCTTTTCTACAAAGGAGCTTATGTTCTAAGCAAAGGAGACAGATGTAGGATGCTGAGCTATCCACTTTGATTGAAACATACAGTTCTTTATGGGTGAACTAATGACCAAAATTTTGGAGGATGCTAGATTATGAGAGGCCTTTAATTCTAGTCTAAGAAATTTGACTTTGGCAGGCAAGAGTGAACATACTGAATAATTTTGAGCAGAGGGGTAAAACAATCAATTTGTACATAAGGAAAATAAATCTACTGGTCTTGTGAAAATTGGCTTAGACAAAATCAAAATTAGAGATGGAGAGATCAATTAAGAGACTATTGGGGCAAGTACAAGGAAATGAATACCTGTATTAGGGTGGTGGGACAGGGGAAAGATGGAGAATTAACTAGAGGTAGATTCCGTAGAACTCAGTACTTCGTTATTTGTCAGGGCTGAAAAAGAAAAGAATAGAATCAAGGATGACACCAAGGTTTTAAGCAAGAATGAATTTTGGTGCCACTGACAGAAGTTGTGCCATGTATTCTAGAATTAAAGTTCAGTGTTGAACAATTTGATTTTGCACTGTAAGTGGGGCAATAGGTAATTATCCATTAGGCAATGAGAGATATCTCTCCAGAAATTAGGAAACAGATAAAGATAGTACATAAATATTTGAGAGTTATCCATATGGGAATGGAGGACTTTGGCAAAAGTGATAGAGGAAAGGGCTGAGTACTGATCCTTTGGGTACACTTACATTGAGAAGTTGGGAATAACAAGAGGTAAATGTGAAGAAGGAAGAACAGTTATAGAGAGAGGGAGTGGGAGAATCAGGAGAGTGTGTTGTTATGGAAGTCAAGGGAAGAAAGACTAATATGGGTAAAGGAGGGCAAGGATTCTACAATGCTGAATGCTTTAGGGAAGTGAATTATCTGACCATTATCTCTTTCTAATAATTCAGTTGGTTTTATACCAGGACACCATTCACTCAGTCAATTATCCAATGAAAACATTGAGTAGCTATCACGTACAAGGTAGTATGTTGTAGAAATGTCCAATTTATCCAGTGGCTGATATAAACACACACTCAACTATTTACCTGAATTAAATAGATAAAACACTGAGATAATGTAGGAGTATAATTAATAGCTATCCTCCTATATGACAACTGGAAAGCTACAATGTCCAATTGACATACTGGTCAAATACTTCAAAAAAAATGTATGTCAGCCACAGAAAACAGGAAGTGTGTCTAATTGCTAAATAGTGACCCCACTTGCCAACTTAGACTTGCTTCTGAAAGGCTCTGAGAGAAATCAATAATCTCATCCTTAGCTAGAAGGATCATAGGAAAACTGAAATAAATTTCAACATTTAACCAGAGAAAAGAAAGTTTCAATTGGACAAACATCAATTTTGAAAGCAATAATATCCAACTAACTGGTATTGAGATCAAACACTAAGAAAGTGGGTGATATTCATAATAACCATCCCTTTGGATATCAACTCTTGAGGTTAATCCTATTCTCTGAAAATCTTATACATATATGTCATCTCCCCAGTTACAATGTAAGCTTACCAAAAGCAGAGGTGACTTCATTCTTTGTACTGGAACCCCTAACACCTAGCAGAAGGCCTGGCATATAATAGGCACTTAATAAACCTTATTAGCTTATTATATTATATTGTATTATATTATATTATATTTATTATATTATATTATATTATTATTATATAGAAAACTCAAACACTCTATTTTATAAATTAATCTGTCCTATGATTACTTTATTGAGTCAACACCCTCATTGTATTTCAAACAAAATTTAATTTTGAATTAAAGATAGTTAGCTAATGCAGGGTATATAAAATTATATAGTTAGAGTTAAGAAGATCTGAGTTTGAATCCTGCCTCAAATACTTACCCTGGTTCTCTGACCCTAGGCAAGTCACTTAACCTCTCTTTGCCTCAATTTCTTCATCTGTAAAATACGGACAATAATAGCACCTACATCCCGGATTGTTGCAAGAATAAAATTAGATGACATATGTAAAGTGTTTTGCAAACCTTAAAACACTACATAAATGTTAACTAGTATTATTATTGTTCTTACAAAAATTAATTTACACTAAGCTTTTTAGGAAACAAAACTATCATATAGGAGTTGAAATTTGCAACCTAGTTATACAGGTGACAAAAGTAATGAAAGCAATAATTGTGTGTGGAATGGCTAGGGCTTTCTCAGACAAAAATTTAAAAGATTTCAGATTTGTCTTTGTAATGCCCTTCCCTACCCTAACAAAAGCCCTTTCCTCCTTCCCAAAGTTCAGTACTTAAGACTGAAGTATATGCTCCTATGTTCATATCCTGAAAATTACTGGTGATAATGATTAGCATTTCTAAACTCCTTTAACGTTTGAAAGGCATTTTACAAAAATCTCATGGGATCCTCATAAAATTTCTTTAAGGTAGATACTGCAGGTATTTTAGCCACATTTTACTGATGAGGAAACGGAGGCCTAGAGAGGTTAAATGTTTGCCTAGAATTTTGTTGTTGTTGTTCAGTCCTTTCAGTTATATCTGACTCTCCATGTCCCCTCTGGGGGTTTTCTTGGCCAAAATGCTGAAGCGCTTTGCCATTTCCTTCCTCAGTTCATTTTACAGATGAGGAAACTGAGTCAAAGAGAGAGCAAGTGACTTGCCCAGGGTCACACAGCTAGTAAATGTCTGAAAAGATGAAGACGCATGAAAATGAGTGTTCCTGATTCCAAGCCCAGTGCTCTATCCACTGCACTACTTCACTGCCCCTTGCCCGGGGTTACATAGCCATTAAATGTCAGGCATTCTATCCACTGTATTATGAGAAGTGAAGTATTTGATCTAGAAATTAATTACAAATTTTAAAAGAAAACACTTATGTTTAGCGAAATTTTATCAAAAGAGCAGTCATTTAAGAGACTTATGGTTTGTCCGATCTCGAAGAGGACCATGGCATCAGGGAGATGATGACATGACTTGCAATTGACTTTCATTTAAGTGAGGGAGGGCTGTGCAAAGTCACCAGCCTCACTTTTTCCTCCAGAACCATCTGGGTCTAGTGGCCAGACATTCATTAGTATAACTGGCAGTGGCCCAGGATGCAGTGGGAGACCTTGGCCCTTTTAAGCTAAGGTCTTTTCAGGTTCTCACTTTGAGAGAGGCAATGTCCATTCAGTGGATAGGCTTTTTTAAGAAGTGAGTCAAGGGATGACCCCATTAAAGAAAAAAAAAAATCAAACTGAGAGGGAAGACTCTCAGGGTTGCTGGCCAAAAGAGAAACAGTTACTATTTACATTCACTCTGAGCATGGAGGGTCCCTGCTCAACATCACTTAATGGTCATTTAAGAGACTACATCTTGATTGAATGAACCTTCAGAAAAAATGTGCAGAATAGTGAAAGCCAGCAGTGCAGAATGGGCTGGTTTCAAGTGCAGACCTATTCAGTTTCAGGATCCTAGGATGGTAGAGATGGGCATGTACATAGGAATCATTTAGTCTGGTCCCTTCATTTCAAAGAGGAAACCCAAGTGTTTTAAGTGACACACTCAAGGTCACAGAGCGAGTCAGTGACAGACAATTAGAAAATATATGTACTCCATGTGTAGATATTTTTGCTGAGAGATAATGTTGCTTCACTGTAATAATCCTGATGAATAGATTAGTATTCATG
The DNA here is from genome assembly GCF_900497805.2 of Vombatus ursinus. Classification (NCBI taxonomy): domain Eukaryota; kingdom Metazoa; phylum Chordata; class Mammalia; order Diprotodontia; family Vombatidae; genus Vombatus; species Vombatus ursinus. Next base: position 13,451,616 of record NW_020954594.1, read on the forward strand.
TGCTTCTAGTGTCTCTCCATAGGTACCTTTGTTGCAGAGCATTATTTCAGCAGAAAAGAAAAGAAACCAAAGCCAGTACTTTTAAAATTTCCATAATGCTCCTTCTATTAGATATTTTAATTTTATTGAACTGAAAATAGAATTTACCTATTGCCATAAGGAATGTCTACCAAAAATCATCCTATAGTAGCTATAGTATCCCCAAAGGATAATGAGTTCTTACATATTTTTCCCAGTAATGTAGAGGAAATCATTAGTAACTTAAGACAGAAATAAAGAAATCATCTAATTAATGTATTCAGAGATGAATCTTAATGTCCAATTATTCTCTTGATTTGACACAACCTAGTAACAACGTAACACAGTCAGCAACAATGTATTAATATTGGAAGAATTAAAAGAAGGGAAGGTAACCAAAGTGGAGAGTTTGGTGGGGGGAGGGTGAAAATCATTTTTTTTCACCCTTTCTTCTTTTCTGTTCTAATTTCTAACAGATCAATGTATTACCTGAGTTTCTTATGCTAAAAGAGCTAAACAAACATAGAAGCAATGTTAAAAAACCGTAAGGTACACTAAATGCTGAATACTCTCAGACTCATGATAATGTAACAAGTTAATCCATTTAATCAATGAATGTTGCCTATCATTCAGTTGTTTCTATCGTTTCTCTTTCAGTTTAGTTTTAGATGTAAAATCTAAGGCTCACAGCAAATGAGAGCCACCTCTAACACAAGGTCTCACGTCCCCCATATGTTACTCCACCATGATAGTAATATGTGTGTGTACACACATACATGAGTGTATGTATGTGTACATATAGATATATGTTTGTAAATATATATGTACATGTAACAATCTCTGACAAAGGATTAGCTGGATACATATCCCACACTAGGAATTGTAGTTCTTCCCAGTTTGGGAAGAGAGGAAACTAATGCAAAATCAACCTTCAGACTTGGGGAGGGAGGCAGAGATGGAAAGGGGCAGGAAGAGGAGGCAGGGTCTTACAGGGGAGGTTTTTTTGATGAACAATAGTGGAGTTCAGGACTCTTGAGGAGTAGAGGAGAAGAAGGGAGAATTGGAGAAATTCCAGACAGCAGCTGGAGCTCCCTTTGTTAAGACCACGAGAGATGTTGTTACTCAGTGATTGAGTCATGTCTGACTTTTTGTGACCCCATGGACCACAGCACCCAAAATCTGTCCAAATTCAAGGTGGTTGTTTCCACGACACTATCCATCTCATCCTCTGCCGTCCCCTTTTCCTTTGGTGTTCAATCTTTCCAACATCAGGGTCTTTTCCAATAAGTCCCATCTTCTCGTCATGTGGCCAAAGTATTTAAGCTTCAGTTTCGGTATTTAACCTTCCAGTGAATAACCTGAATTAATTTCTTTAAGTACTGACTGACTTGACCTCCTTGCTGTCTAAGGGATTCTCAAAAGTCTTCCCCAGCAGCACGATTCAAAAGCATTGATTCTGTGGCACTCAGATTTCCTTATGGTCCATCTCTCATAGCCTCACATTGCTACTGGAAGCTTTGACTACACAAACCATTGTCAGCAAGGTGATGTCTCTGCTTTTTAGTATGCTGTGAGCAAGTGTCTTTTAATGTCATGGCTGCAGTTGCTGTCTGCAGTGATCTTTAAGCTCAAGAACATAAAATCAGACAGTGCTTCCTTTCTTCTCTCTCTATTTGCCGGGAAGTGATGGGACCAGTTGCCAAAAACATAGCTTTTTTGTTTATTTGCTTTTGTTTTCTTCTGTTTTGTTTTTAATGTTAAGTTTCAAGTCAGCCTTTACATTCTCTTCTTCCACACTCATCGAGAGGCTTCTTAATTCCTCTTCACTTTCTGCCATCAGAGTGGTATCATCTGCATATCTGAGATTGTTGATATTTCTCCAGGCAACCTTAATTCCAGCTTTTGATTCATCCAGCCTGGCATTTTGCATAATGTATTCTGCATATAAGTTAGAAAAATAAGGCGACAATATACAATCTTGTCATACTCTTTTTCCAATCTTAAACCCAATAAATTATTCCATGTTTGGTTCTATCTGTTGCTTATTGGCTTGCATACAGGTTCTTTAGGAGATAATTAAGATGATCTGGTATTCCCATCTCTTTGAGGACTTGGCACATTTTGTTGGGACCACCACAGCCAGAGGCTTTAATATAGTCAATTAAGCAAAAGTAGATTTTTTTTTTCTGGAACTCCTTTGTTTTCTCCATAATCTAGTGAATATTGGGAAATTGGTTCTAGTTCCTCTGCCTCTTCAAAAACCAATCTGCTTTTCTGGTAATTCTTGGTTCATATTTGCTGAAACCTCACTTGCAGAATTTTAAGCATAACTTTGCTGGTGTGTGAAATGAGAGCAATCGTTTGGTTTGAACATTCTTTCACATTGCCCTTCTTTAAGGCTGGGATGTAAACTGATCTTTCCTATCCAGTGGCCACTTGTGATTTCCAAATTTGCTGGCATATTGAGTGCAGCATTTTAACAACACCATCTTTTAGGGTTTTAAATAGCTCAGTCAGAATTCCATCACCTCCACCATCCTTTTAGTTAGCAATGTTTCTTAAGGAACACTTAACTTCATTCCCCAGTATGTATAACTCTAGATCAGTAACTACATCATTGTGGTTACCAGAGATGTTAAGATCTTTCTTGTATAGTTCTTTTGTGTATTCTTGCTACCTCTTCTTATTCTCTTCTACTTCTGTTACCATTTTTGTCTTTTATCATGCCCATTTTTTGCATGAAACTTTCCCTTGATATCTCTAATTTTCTTGAAGAGATCCCTTGTCCTTCCCATTCTATTTTTTTTCTATTTCTTTGCATTACTCATTCAGGAAAACCTTTTTTTTAATCTCCCCTTGCTATTCTCTGGAATTCTTCATTCAGTTGAGTATATCTTTCCCTTTCTACTTTTCCTTTCCTTTTCCTTCTTTACTCAGCTATTCATAAAGCCTCATCAAACAGTCATTTTGCTTTCTTGCTCTTCTTTTTTTTTTGCAATGTTTTTTGTTGCTGCCTCCTGTACAATATTTTAAACCTTTGTCAATAGATCTGATAGGTAGAGTGACGTAAGAGGTGACCTCCATCTGAATGAACAAACTGGGAAATGCATGTGACTGTGCAGATGTTTTATCCCTGGCACTTGCCTCAGATGAAGCCAGCTAGCTCAGAGGAACAGTGGACCCTCTTCTAACCCAGCCTTATTTCTATTTGTTTTGTTGTTGTTGTTTTAATTTATTCTGTTAAAGAACACATTCACCAAATTTAAGATTATATTTATAAACACTGGTGGTTGACCCTGTTGTTATGTTGCTGAGTATTCCTTTATTCATGACATGAGGGCAAAATCAGAACCTCACAGGAGCATGGGACCTTTTTTATGCAAGGCTAGGAGATCAACCTCTTTTGTTGTTGAGTCATGTTCAGTCACGTCCAACTTTTTATGACCCCATCTGGGGTTTTCTTGGCAAAGATCCTGGAGTGGTTTGCCATTTACTCCTCTAGCTCATTTTACAGATAAGGAAAGTGAGGCAAACAGAGTCAAAGGACTTGTCCAGGTTCCCAAAGCTAGTAAGTACTTGAGGCTAGATTTGAACTCAGGAAGATGAGTCTTCATGACTCCAGACCAGGTACTCTATTCACTGTACCACCTAGTTGCCAACCTCTAGTCCACTGTTAGAGAGTTTTGCTCTCTACCTTGGACCATAAGCCCTAGCTGTTTCATAGCTTACCTTCAAAGGGCAGAATTCCTGTCATGTGGGCCCTATTTTATAAATTTCCTTCATAAAAATGAGCCAAGGTTTCATTTACTCAGAATCTATTTTGTATTTATTCATCTGTGTATATATTGTTTCTCTCTCAAAGAACCTAAGTTCCTTGAGGGCAGTAAATGTTAGGTAGATAGTTATCTGTGTATCTCCAGTATCTTGCATATAGAGGACATTTGAAAAATCAATGAATGAACATAAATCAATATCTATCTTGAAATGAATAATTTACATATTTTTACTGGTTCAGTCTTAATTGATAGCCATACAGAACACAGGCACACAGCCATAACATCAATAATAATACTTCAGATTCCGGTTTTCATTAGTCACTGGGCTAAAAGTCAAGTTCATGTAAATTGTTAATTTTTTTGCATAAAATACAAATGTAACCTCTTATATGAAAAACAACCATAAATTATCAGTGAGAGAAATAAATAAGTGAAGAAGAGGACTCTTTCCCACAGATAATAGCTAGAGAGGCTTTAATGCTTGCTATTCTCTTTAGTTCTCTGCCTTTTTACCCTTTGGATACATGAGACCTTCACTCAAAAGCAATTTGCCCATCTTTGATGAGTGCATGTGAAACTATTTAATCTGCCACTAGTATTTCCTTATAGTGTTAGAATCGGGAAAGGTTGTTGGGTTTTTTTTTTTTTTCCTGAAAAACTGACTTAAAGTAATAACTGTCATCAAGATTAAATTTCTTGCGTGAGGCTCCAGATAAGAGAACTAAGATCACTGGTGGAAAAAATAAAGAGACAGGTTTAATATAGGGAGTAACTTTCTAACAATATAGCTACTTAGGAGGAATTGAGCTTCCTGACCCTGGTGTGTTGAAACAGAAGCTAGATAATCACCTGTCAAACATATTATTTTAGAAAATAATTCTGCATTGGGTGGAAACTTGGATTTGATGAGCTATAAAATCATTTCTAATGCTGAATTGTTTTAAGCTGTATGCTTCTGCTTGGTCTTGAAACATAGATAGCCACTGCTTAAAACCTGTTACTACTTAGTAGTAGCTCTGTTTTGTCTTTAATATTGAATGTGGCCCATCCAACTGTCCAGAGAGCCATATTTAAGGTCAACAATGAATCAAGTCTCTGAGCTCTATATGCAACTTTATAAGATGGTGCTTTGGTCTACGTAGGTTACATTGTTCTTTGCCCACCTTCTCTGCATTGGTCATATTAAAATTATCCATTCTGGAATGCATCAGAGAACAAATGGGATTACAGGAGTATAAGAGTGAGGTATCTTGATGTGTGTTCACTGAAAAGTAGTTTCAGGTTTGGATGTGGGGGTATATGTGACATGGATAGAGGTAATCACAATTTTGAGTAAATGAAGAGGATTTGAAGGCCATGATTATATACTGATAATGAAGTATAATTTTATTAAGCATACTGGGCAAATAAAGAATAGAAGATCACACTGAATAAAATTGGTGTGTTGTTATAAAAAAAGAATAACTAAAGTAATTGTGTGGTTTTGGTAACAAAAAGCAAAAGAAATACCATTAGTGACCTGGTGATATTTTTCCTTACAACAGTACAAAATTACTTGGTGCTCTTAACTATTAATTGATTAGAATAATTCCTAAGCCTTAACCTAAATACTTTGATGGCTTACTAACAAAGCAAAGGTTTTTCAATAATCATTAGGCTCTAAATTCCATTTGTCCCAAAAAATGTACAATGTACTTAATGCTTCTCTTAATGCTTCTTTTGCTTCTTCTTCTTCTTAACTTAACATTCACCAAAATTTAGCCCTTGGCCCCTATTTCTTAGTAAATTTATCCTTTCTCATGTCTTAAACTCTGTGCAAATGATTTTTAAATCTCTAACTAAAGATTGAGGACCTGGAAACCTTTTCCTCTTACCTCAATTCTAGTCCCACAACTATAGCAAACTTTAAAATATCAATACATTATACATATATGCTCTATTGTTGCTTCAAACTCTGTATTCCAAACACAAACTTATCAACCCACCCACCAGTTTCTCTCTCCAAAAATTTTTTTTTCTCCCAACCACTAGGGCTTACAACCTCAATTCTTGATTATTCCCTATTGCCAAAAGAAGAATCTGACAATTAATATCCCAGGAACATGTGACCAATAGACATTGCCCAGCTTCCTCAGCATTCCTCCTCCCTCATAGAGGAAGTAATAATTCCATTAAAAACAACAGATGGGGCTCATAGACAGGGTGAAGGAAGGTTTGGAAAACTAACTTGAAAGCTGTCTTGGAATGGGGCTCAGAGGAAATAGCTGAGCCAATCCAGGTAAATGTAGAAAGTAAACAAGAGACAGGTGTCAGGGCTACAACACTAGCTAAATGCAGTCCTCATTGTTGTCTCTTGATCTGATCTCAAATTCTGACTCCTCTCTCTCTGGCATGCTGAATGAGGGTTTTAGACCAAGCTCTAGTCTATTCCCCAAATTCTAACCCCAGTCTGTTCCATAAACTTTCACAGCCTATGATTGTGTCTAACCTTGTCCACCTATGTAATGAGTCTTTGCCACTGTTCTGGTCCTGAGCCCCAGCTGGCTTGTGACTTCTTCTCCCTTCATTACACATCTCCTACCACTTTTGTGATGGCTTATTTCTGACTTCTTTGCTCCTTCTAGTACAACTCCTAGCACTGATCATGATGGCCCAATACTGATACCCATTTGTTTTGACTACTCTCCAGTTCTAGCTTAGTTAATGATTACCTATTTCAGACACTTCTCTGCCTCAAGCAATCTCTCTCCCCAATTCTACTTACAAATGCAAATCTTGACTCCTCTTCAGGACCACAGGTTCAGATGGAGCTTGACTATGTCACTAACCAGATCACTTCGATCCTATCACTCACAAAATCTTATTGATTCTTTCTTCAGAAAAGTCTTTATATCCATCCTTTCCTCACCATTCCCAGTGCACATAATAGGTGCTTAGTAAATGCATTATTGACTGACTACAATCAACCTAGTACTTGCTTGTGCTACTAAAATAACCTTCTAATTGATCTCATCTCCAGTATTCACCACCCCAATGTAGCTTACATATCATGAGCAGAACCTTCTTATTAAAAACAATGATTTCATCATCTCTGATTAAAAAAATCTTCAAAAGCTTCACTTCACTTACTTAACAAAATTTAAGCTCCTCAGACTAGCAGTTAAGGTTTTCCATAATCCCAGTCAACTCTGTTATCTCCCATGACTCTCCCAGCATAAATCCCCCTATATAGTCAGACCAATGGCTTCTGATCATGTCTTGCCCTTTCCCAACTCCAAATCTTTACTCTTGCTATTTGTCCCACCCCAAACTCTCTTTTCTGCCTCTCTAAACCAACTCATTTTTCAAGGTTCATTTCAAATCCTACTGCATTCATAGTCTTCCTGATCACATTGATCTCGCTCTTTTCTAAACTCCTGTGTTACCTATGACATTCATTCTGTCAATGAATTAAATATTGCCTTCTATTATGGCCTTTATCTGGAAGTATATGATAGGAAATGAACTAGTTATATAGTGAAAATGAGGCAGTAACAGTCAGTCTGAGAAATGTACTGTTACCCACAAAATGTTGGAAGAGGAAGGTCTTCTAAGTACCAGGTAGATGTTCTATGGAGTATTGAGGACATGCAGCACTGCTCAAAATAAGAACATCTGGATGAGATACACACTACTGAAGGAAGCTGATATGATTTGATTGTTGACTGATCATTGATATGATAACTTAGCCATTGAAATAGTTTTGTTTAACTTGTTCTTGTCTCCCCAGCTAACTAGATTATAAACTTCTGCTATTCAAAGTGACTTTGAAGGGCCCTTCCAGCTCAAAAATGTTATACTTTGGTTCATACTACATTAATTTTTTCCATATTCAACTGTATTTTCTTACGTCCACTGTGGTGATTTTTTTTTAAAAAACATGTGGCTCTGTGATTTCACTGGCATAGAGAACACCAGGTAAGGAAATTCCTCCTACCAGTTCCAGTCAGTATTTCCTCTTCAATGTACAATTTTGGAGTTGCCTGGCATCATGGAAAAGTAGTGACTTGCCTAGGGTCACACAGCCAGTTTTAGAGGCAGCACATGAACACAGAATAGTTTGGCTTCAAAGCTGGCTTGCTAGCCACTATGCCACTATGCCATGCCACCTCTACATAGTGATGGAGACTTGTAAAAAATACTTATAGAATGAATGAATGAATGGCATACATTTTCCAATCATTCTATCATCTCTCATTCATTTCCTTTTACTGATTTCCCTGTAATGTTCTGAGTCTAATTTATGGCCATTTTATTTATTAAATACTATTGAAATCTCAGAGACAATGTTCTACTTCCTGAATGAACCCTTTAGTTTCATGAATTCTTAAGAACTTCTTTTCAAAGTGGATTTTGATTTTTATTAAATTTCATTAAGTTAGTCACAGCTTATGATTTTTTTTTTAGCCATGTACTTGTAGGTTATATGTTTAAGACACCTCTAAAGTTTTACTCACTTACTACCTTTAACTTCCTAAAATTAACATTGTATCTGAAATGCTTTGTGATAATTTGGTGAGAATAAATTGGGGAGGAGTAAAACAAGAGAGTAGGAGCATTTAATCACCAACTGGAAGACCTAAGGGAACTTGGGTGAAGCCAAGACAGTTTAACCCGATGGTTATTAACCATCCAATTCAAGAATCTTCTTGCTATTATGATTCAACACAAAGACATTAGCAAATGAAATATTGAATAATTCTTCTTTCATTTGTTGAGAAAGGAAATGTAAAATCTATGTTGTCATGAATATAGTACATTATTTTGGTCATGCCCTAATCATTAATGACTGCCAGAGTAACCAATAGGAAAGTACTACAATACTCTTAAAGGGATAAGGAAAACCAAGTTCTATTTGCTGATTGGCTATTGTTGCCAGTCATTAGTCTTACAAAATGGTGAGATTTTATAAGCAGACTACTGCATTAATCTCGGTAGGAAATACCCTAAACATAAAAAAGGGGGGAGAGGTGGTGGTGGAGAAGTGCTTTTTATTTGACTTAATAATAATGACCTCTGGGCAAGACACTTAAAAACAGATTAATTAAAAAACCCTACTGTCTTTGATTCAGGACCCCAGCTTCTTCCATATATTATTACCTGCCAGGAAATGCCCTTGCATCCAGCTTTATTGCTTTAATAGAACAGCAAATGGAATAATAAGAATCCTATGGTCCCATGATTTCCTAATCCTTACATATCAGCAGTGGTAAGTGTAAATGGGGGGCAGAGAGTAGCCCCCCATTTGAATAAAATTTGAATAATCATTTGAATAAAATTAGAGTTTGATGTTAATGCCAATCACAATGAAGCAATCATCTTTACTATTGAAACCTCCAACCAGTTTCTCTATTTTCATGAAAGATTTGACTGTGAGGGTGAAGAGGTTAGTAATATATGTAGAGTGAATAGGCTCATAAACATAAACAGGATGCCGAAGTAGGATCTAAATGAAGAAGGGATAATTAAATACATTTAATAGTGTATGTGGCTGAGCAAAAGATCATGGAAAGTATCAGAAAATATAACATCACTGAGAAGTCAAGGGAAATAAATGGAGAAAGAAAAAAGGGCAGATAACTCAGGGGGACTGAATAAATCTCAGATAGGATATAAAAGACTAGAAACAGATGTTTATATTAAACTGCCAATGGAGTGATGAAACCATACAGATTGTGGTACCAATTTAACTGGAAAAAGCCATGGAGAGCAGACAGAGATTGGAGCTGGGGCTCTATTTTCCACCAGTCAAGTTAAAGGGGGCTGCTGGGGCTGCTGCTACTGCTAATGATGAATACCATATGCTGACAGACAAGAGACTTACCCTGGGTGTATGTAGTTAGTTGTGTTTGCATGTGCATATGTGACATGTATGTATATATGGATGCACTTATACATGAATTGTGCTTTTTTATGTTATTAATCCAAAATCATTTCAGTTTTGAAAAACCAAGAATAGGATATCTAAACATAAATTCCTATAACTTTTATATCCTCAATGTAAGCTCCTTGATGGCAAAGGCTGCTAGGTTGTTTATTTGTTTTTCTTTTTTCCCCAGTGCCTAGGACAGTGTTTGATATAGAGTGCAGAAATGCCTGATGTATTTAATTGACGTGAAATCAGTAGTTAAATAGTTGAATTCAATTCTAGAATGAGGCAAGTCTGAAAAATAAATCTATGCCTAAATTAACTTTAGGTTTCAAGCAAAAGCATTTTTATTTGATTCGTATAATTGGCTGCCTCAGTTGCCTACATTATTCTGATAGGAGAGACCTGAACTAATCATCCATTATGATGAAAAAGGAAAAGAAAAGCAGCTTTAGAATAAGATAAAGAAAAGTCACTCCTTAGAGGGAGACTGTGAGGATAGATTGATTTTTTTTAAATTAAGGATTTATCCAGTTCACAGACAGAAAATAGCTCTTCTGTGGTAGAAAAAATCAGACTTGGAGTCAGAAGATGTGGGTTCAAGTCCAATTTCTGCCACAGACTCATCTGGAAAATGAGGAGTCTAGATTAAGTGATCTACAGTCAATTCAACATAAAAAAATGCAAACTAGGTTCTTCCAACTAGCCTTATTTTATAAATAACTCACTTTCCCACTGGTAAAATAACTTCCTTAGCATAAGTAAAGAAAAGGTTAAAAAAATTGTTGGTTCCATAAACTTACATTTCTTTTTCCCTCCTGGCAGAAGCCAACTGTCTAGGTAAACTATATAATTCTTAATGTAAGATAATAGTAAGTCATTCTGTTTGCTTGCTGGGAAAATGTTGGGGTCTTAATAAAAGGCCAGAGAAACAGCAGCCTCAGAAGGTCAGAGAAAGAAGACAAGAGAAGGGAATTATTGGGAAAAAATAATATTTTAGGCACCTTTCCTTCTTTAAACAATGTGAGGCTACCACACGTCTAAAGTGGGTCTGCCAAAACAACCAATGAATTTGGTCCGGTCAGCAGGGAAAAAAACCCATGAAACTAGTTAATTTACCATCATACATGGACAAGAAAAATAAAGATTGCTTGACTGAAATGTTCATTTCAACATGAATTACATTGATGTCATGTGGGCTGAGTCTAAAAGTTCTTCTCTTCTCCAAAACTCATAAAAATATGAAGAGAAGAAGGAGAGAGCCACAGAATAACTATTTAAAAATATTTTGGTAGTCCTCATTAAAAAGGGTTTAAATATGTTGGGTTACATTTTATTGCAGACTATTAAAATTCAGTCAGGAGAGAGATGTTCAATCTGGAATTCAAATGCCAAAATGGTAAGTGCAGTGACTCAGATCCAATGGCCTTTGACCAAGGATTAGACTTGCAGCTGAGGAGGACTTGTTCTCTCAGAAAGCTCATTGATTCTGTCTACTTAGTAAAAGGATATTTACACCACTAGCTGGAAGATTTTTTGTACTCACGACTACAAAATAAACTCTAAAATAATATGCATGACTCAACAAACCAGATATTTTCAGGTAAACCTGAATACATAGTGATAAACAGTCAAACTGGACTGCTTCACCTCAACTACAAACAAAGATGATCATATCCTTCTTGTTCTTGTTATCACTCACACGTATTTCACTTCTGTGCTTGTGAACTCTGAGCTTCCTTTATCTGATCAATATCTTTTACCATTCTATCTTTTTTAATGCCTTATAACACCCTAACTTTGTTCCTTGTCCTTACTGTGACTTCCATTCTTTCTACCACTCAGTTCTTTCCGGGCCATCATTCTGCACTCTTCTCCCTTCCCTATCTCAACTCCTTGGTGAACCAATTCAACTCATGCTGTTCTCTTCTCTGGAGTCACTTGCCCCCAAAAGATACTGCCTATCATCTATCATCCCTTTCCAAACACAGACACTGGTTATTTGTATATAGTTGTTTTCATTTTGTCTCTCCCATTAGACTGTGAGCTCCTTTAAAATGAGGACTGGTTTTGTGTTGTTGTTTTGTTTTGTTTTGTTTTAGTTTTAGTTTGTGCCTTTCTTTGAATCCCAAGCACTTATCACAATGCCTGGAATATGCATTTTAGGTATTTAATAAATACTTATTGGCCGAATGACTGACTCCTACCTTCTACTTCTGAAGAGAACTAGAGGAAATCATGAAATGGTGCTGACTGAGCCCAATATCACACTTGTGTCATCTAATCTTAACTGGGCCTTCACTGAAGCAGGACAATTCCTTACACTTTCCCATTCAATTTGCTATCCTACTTGCCATAACAGCTATGCAAAACCCTTTCATCTCATCTCATTTCCTCAAATATCTCTACTGAAGACTTCCCCTCACATTAAAAAATAATAATAAGGCCTTTCAGGAATCGTCTCTCACCTCCCTTTCTTCCCAACTCATATCACTCAGATTTCCTTCCCCATTATCTTCTTCACTCCAGGCTCAGATCAAAAGGTGGATCTTCTACTTTCCAAGGCCAAAACCCCTAATGTACCCTTTATCTCATCCTATCCCCTTCTATTTCTCAGCAAATATGCCCCATTGACATCCCTATTATCTTTTCTATCTCTAGTCTCTCCCTATCTACAGGCTCCTTCCCTGCTGCCTACAAACATACTCGTGTTGCCCATATCCATACCTCCAATAAGTTCTCACTTGATCCTACCTTCCCTTCTAACTATCATCCTTATGACTCTGTCCCTTCTCAGCTGAACATTTTAAGAAAGTCATGATGTTTGGAGCCTCCACTTTTTCTGGTCTCACTCTCTCCTAAATTTTCTGTAATATATCTTCTGCCTTTATCATTCAACTGAAACTGCTCTCTCTAAAGATACCAATGATTTTTAATTGTCAAATTTAGTTATCTTTTCTCAGTACTCATCCTTTTTTACATATCTACAGCTATCTACACTGTTGATTATCACCTCCTAGAACTTCTATCCCCTCAAGGTTTTCATAACAGTGCTCTCTCACAGTTCTTCTATTTATCAGATCACTTCTTAGTGTCCTTTGCACATTCTTCATGTATATCATGCCCACTAACCACAGGAGCCCCACAAGGCTCTATATTGGACTCTTCTCTTTTCCCTCTATACTATCACATTCAGTGATCTCATCAACCCCATGGGTTTTTACTGGTATGATGATGATTCCAAGATCTATATACCCAACTCCAGTCTCTCTCCTGATCTAGAATCCCACATCCCCTGTTGCCTGTTGTACACATCAAGCTGGGTATCCCATAGGCATTTCAAACTCAATGTGTTCAAAACAAAATTCATTGCCTTTCTCTCAAAATCTTTCATTCTTTTGAACTTCCCTATTACAATAAAGGGCACTACCAGCCTCTCAGTGATGCAGGATAACTACTTTGGTGGCATTCTCAGTGCCTCACTCCAATTTACCCTACATATCCAATCCATTGTCAAATATTGTTTCTACATATAAATCACTTTTATCTGTCTCTTTCTCTCCACTCACACAGCCTATTTCAAACATTCAGCACCTCTTGTCTGGGCTTTTACCATCTAAGTGGTCTCCCTGCCTCAAGTCTCTCCGTATTCTAACCCAACTTCCATTCAGCTGCCAAAGTAATTCTTATGAAGCCTGCCCATGACAATCCACTCCCCCATGATATCAGCGGTTCCCTAGTCTAGTATGAAATATAAATTCCTTTGTTTGGCATTTAAAGCCCTTCCAAACCTGATCCCTTCATACAAAGGGGGCTCACATGCCCCCTTCTACAATAAGCCTTTCCCAACCATCCCAATTGTTGGTTACCATTCTCTGCTCCATAAAATTGTGCCTATACCTCCCTGCTTAAATGGTGTTTATCACTTACTACAGGGAGTACAGGGATCATTTTTTGGTTTTGGTTTTGTGTCTCTAGTGCCTAGCCCTGTGCCTTACACACAGTAGGCAATTAATAGATCTATGTTTTGTGGATTGGATTGGCCATTCTGATTTACTCTGTCAAATCAGATATAGCCTCCTCTTTTTTTGTCACTACTAATAAGTTTTTATTCATGCATTTTATTTTCCCAGAGGAAAAAGGATGAAGAGGGGAAAGTGAAAGGAAGAAGCCCCAACTGCAAAATATTCTCCACTTTTAATTTAGTACCTGAAACAAAATAATTAGTTAATAAAAGTTTTTGACTAACTTGCTTTTTCTCAAAGATGGCACTACATATCCTACCTCTCAGTAACTTTGTACAGACATTCTTCCATGCATGGAATGCATTCACTCCTCACCTCTACTCCAAATATATAGATTCATTGAAGCTTCAACTCATGAGCCCCCTTCTACAATAAACCTTTCCCAATCATCCCAATTGTTGGTTACTATTCTCTGCCCCATAAAAGTGTGCCCATACGTCCCTGCTTAAATGTTGTTTACCACTCACTGCAATATAAACTCCTCAAGTACAGGGATCATTTTTTGGTTTTGGTTTTGTATTTCTAGTGCCTAGCATTGTGCCTTACACATAGTAGGCAATTAATAAATCTTTGTTTTGTGGATTGGATTGGCCATTATGATTTATTCTGTCAAATCAGATAAAAAGAATACATACACACACAGGAAAACTTGGAGGACATACTTAACTAAAAAAAAAGTACAATAAATGTAAACACCATTTGCTGACTTAAAATCTGTAGTGATTTGATTCTATTCTTCAGGGCCAGGATTTATTTTTTTTACTTAGATGGCCTTTTGGAATTTTAGTTTCAATGAGAATATTGCATTGACAGCACTGACGACCTGTTTACCAAGGCCATTTTCAACTTCCTAATTCTGTCTCCTCTTCCCAGTTTTAACAATGTACAGACAACACAGGATTACATAGTTGCCTAAATGTGAAGCCACTCTGATGAGTTATCTTTCTGCTGAGATTCTATGCATGATCAATCCTATCAACAATGCTTGGCTCACAGTCATACCCCCAGAAGGCTTACATTTCCTTCTGCGTCATGAATCCAATTGAAATTCCAAGCAAAGATCCCTGGTGAAGGGGAGCAATCATTTTCTCTTGAGAACTTAGGAAAATGCTTTCTGAACTAACAAGGGAACTCAGGACTCCCTTAAGAAAAGCACAGCAGACAGACAAACCAGTCCCATTTTGCTCCCTTCTATCACACTTTGGTTCCAAGAATAAACAATGAACAAGAGCGGGTAAAGAAATTAGAATGGCGTAAGTGCCAAAGGTATCCCTTGGAGCTGCATATATTGTGTTGTCATGTAAAAGAGCCCTTGAAAGATAAAGGCACTAAGCCTAATTATATTACTGGTTTCATGTTAATCTGAACCATTGACTGACTTCAGACTCTGGATGATATCATACATCGTGGCTGCAGTAATTAATTCACCTCTTACTTCCAAAAAACATGTCGGAAAATTAATTTCAAATGCTAAAATGAATTTGGCATCACAAGATATGAAAATGGTGTTACCTGGCAATCATTTTGAAATTTTATCTAGAGTACTTTTTGTGTCATATTCACAAATGCACAGAGACTCCCTGGCTTAGAAACACTATTTCTCATTGTTATAAAGAAAGTTACTCTCCACTCACCACCATCCATAACCTCTGCCTCTGTAAACTTTAGGAAAATAATGTGTAATTCTTTTCTCCCATAAATTTCTATACAAACAATAACTAGAGGGGAAAATAACTTGAATTATAAATTATCAAAGTCAAATAATTGAAGGTTTAGGTAGAAGGTCATTAAGTAAAACAAATAACGTGGCATATTTGGAAGGGAGGGTCACTATAATAATCAAATCCCAATTTAAAGACAACCATAGCTGCTGTTAAAATGTAAACCTAACTCTCATTCCCAAATTTTAAGCTACAATTCAATAGCCAGGAATGGCAATAAGACCATTTTGATAAATTTAGGCTATAAATGTGTGCTTCCCAAGTTTTCATCCTCATGATCTAGCTTGCCAATCATCCCAATATGGACAGCTGGTCATGAAAGCCAACATATTTGGGGCAAGTTCAGTTAAATGGAAGAACCTTCCACAATATTAAGCTGTCCTCATTGACAAGTGAGTAGTCAGACTGCACAGCCACAGAAAAAGTCCAAAAATTTATTTGTGCATCCCTCATTTAGATCACCCAAGTCCTGGAGAAAACTATATCACTGGATGTAAATTGCAATATAGCAGAGTCAAGTACAGCTGAACACTCTTTCCACTTGGCAGAGGACTACACTCACTGGTCTTACCATCCTTCTGTTAATGGCAACCTAACCTTACTACCTGATTTTAATAATCACTCATTTCTATAATTGCAGTAGACATGTTTTCACCCACAGAAGAGTTTGGGTTTGGGGGTGGGGAGAGAGAGAAATTACTTTATTAGATAATTTTCCTTTTGTGAATTAGGGATTTTTCTCAGAGTAGAGAGAAACTTCAAAACCCTCCAGAAATGGAATCTTGCCCATGGATTGACTACTACAGATCAAGTTTCCAGTGGGTTAATAACCTGCTCCAGTGAAAACATATTTTTAATTTGCTTTTAGGGTTATTTATTTTTTATTATTACACTAAGGGTTTATAATTTAATGTCAAACATAATTTTGCATGAATTATGTGACTGTACTATGATGCAGTAGATAAGCTCTGTGTGCCTAGTTGGCATTGCCTCAAACTATGTTTTTGAGAAAATGGATCACTATTTGGCAGATTGCCATTCCATAAACTGCTCTGTACAACTTTAAAAGGAAAAAGTTGCAAAGAATTTTGGTGTTTAGCAAAGAATATTCTTGGCAATTTTAGCAATGGAAAGAGGAACCACTATGGTTACAATTAGGTATAACAAAAATTGCATGACTGTTATAAAAAAAAAGAGCCCTACTAATTAAAATTTGTAAAGTCATACTTGTGTTAAATAAATTTAATTATTTATTTTAAAGATAATTTTGAAGAGTATGATGTCAACCTAGTTATATAACTAAATACCACAATTTTATGCTTGTAGAAGTTTAGCCAGAGATAAAATGAAGAGAAAGAAAAAGTCTTCCTTAGAGAAATAATATGTGAATTTTGTTTAAATTAAGAATATATTCAGAGGTTAAGAGAAATAGAGTTGTTCTTATGTTAGTATAAGATTTTATACTGTCTCAGTGGACTTTGATAGACATTGTGTCATGAGATATTGACAAAACCCAGTGAGTTGGGTACAATTGCTATCTGTATTTTCCAGATAAAAGAACTGAGGCTAGATTAAGTGTGCTCCCCAAGATGCAATTCAGTCAGTGACAGAACCAAGATGAAAATCCATGTCTTTTGACTCAATCTGGATAAGTAGGTTAATAATACTTATAGAAGGCAGGAATGTTCCTGTAAAATGCCATATAAATATGAGCTACTATTACCATTCCTGGTTGTTGTTGTTTTTTTCCATTATACCAGTGATATTAAACTCAAATAGAAATGGATACCTCCTGCTACATGCTGACTTCAAAAACCACAAATTAGCATTATCTATGTTATAATGTATTTTTATGTAATAACATTTCCCAATTATGTTTTCATCTTGTTACCCCCAATGGGAGTTTTGCAGGCCAGCATGTGGCCTGAGCCTTGTGTTTGACACCTCAGAACTACAACAAGCTACCTCCTGTCATTATTCATTCAGTAAAATCACCATAATGAGAACAACCCCAAACAGTCATGAACCTGGAAACATTTCATTGAAAAGTAATTTGAAATATCACATTCTACTCAATAATTTTGAAAAATATTTAAACCAACATGATGGAAGAGTAACATGTACATCTTTAAAATGACAACTTTTATTAATTGCAAAACTCAAATTAAATCATACACATAACACAGGTTGAACATTAGTTTATGAGTCAAATTAGAATCCAAAGTCTTGTCTCCACAAAGCCAAACTAAAAACACTAAGGCATTGTTGGTGGAATTGTGAACTGATTCAACCATTCTGGAGAGCAATTTGGAATTATGCCCAAAGGGCTATAAAAAACTGTGCACACCCTTTGATCCAGCAATACAACTACTAGGTCTATATCCCAAAGAGATCATAAAAAGGGGAAAGGGCCCACGTGAACAAAAACATTTATAGCAACTCTTTTTGTGGTGGCAAGAAATTGGAAATTGAGGGGATGTCCATCAATTGGGGAATGGCTGAACAAGTTGTAGTATATGAATGTAATGCAATAATCTTGTTCTATAGGAAATGATAAGCAGGCAAATTTCAGAAAAACCTGGAAAGACTTACATGAACTGATGCTGAGGGAAGTGAGCAGAACCAGGAAAACATTGCATATAGTAACAGCAACATTGTGCGATGAACAGCTTTGATAGAATTAACTCTTCTCAGCAATGCAATGATCCAAGACAATTCTAAAGACTCATAATGGAAGATGAAGAATCTATGGAATCTGAATGCAGATCGAAGCATACTATTTTCTTTTTGTTTTTTTTTCTTTCTCATGGTTTTTCCCTTTCATTCTGACTTGTCTTTCATAGCACAACTAATATGGAAATATATTTAATATGATTGTACATGTATAGTCTGTATCAGATTGCATGCTGTCTTAGAGAAGGGGGAGAGGATGGAGGGGGAAAATTTGGAGCTCAAAATCTTATAAAGATGAATGTTGAAAACTAAATATATATATATATATATATATTTAAAGCCAAACCAATTCAAAGGGAAAATAAATAAAAATATACAGAGTTACAGGTAGCAGGTAGAATCTCTAGTGATATCTATTGAATTTATTAGCCAGGCAATTGCAATGATCAATTATTAGTCAATCACTAAACAATTGCTTTCATTTGATCAGATTATTTTTCATTATCATGAGTGAAATGACTAAGTGGTAAAATTCTTTTATGGACTAAAATAATGGATCATATAGATTGTCATCAACTCACTTAGGTTTATTAACCCAGCCTTCACAAAGTTAGCAAGCACCTTCATAGCACAAAAGAGAGAACATTGGCTCTGGAGTGAGAAGACCTGAGTTCAAATCTTGCATCTGACAATTTCTTCTTTAGTGATTTTTGGAAAGCCACTTAATTCCCATGGGCTTGGTTTCCTAATTCACAAAAACAGAGTGTTGAACTAGATCACTTATGAGGTCCCTTCCAGATTTGGCTCCATGATCCTATGATATAATGTCTTTCCCCATTGTTTCAAAACACAATTCTGATCCTATAAAATGTATTACAATAGAGTGGCCACAATCTTATGGCCTTTCTTAAGTTCTTACATTCTTACTGAAAGAAGAATTCCTTCTATATTTGTTAGACAACATATTGATACTTGTTTTTTATTTTGTTCATCAAGTATTTTAAAGGAGAAAATGGTTTTGTGTGAAAAAAGTTACACCAATTAGAAAAACATTATTTAAGACAAAGACAAAGGCCATCTCTATAGATATAATATGACAAGACTGGTCACTTTGGCTTTTTGTTCCTTTTGTTTCCATCCTGCCAACCACAAAATTAGTTTGACTGTTAACAGGTCTAGATAGAGTGAATAGCTTAAGAAGTTCAAACTCCAAGATTAAGCATCAAGCAACATATATTTTTAAGCCAAGCACTGGGCCAGGAGAAGGATCCACAAAAACAAAAATTTAAACTGCCCCGTTCATTTAAGAAGCTTGTACTCTCTGAAAGGTCTACAACATGTTCATAAATAAGTATATAAATTGGATAGGAAGGTACATATATATACATTTATAGGAACATATATAATATAATCTACACCTACCTAGGTACACAGATAGATATAGATGTAGATATGTTCTGACTCAGATAATCACTAGCTGTATCATCTTGGGCAAGTCTTTTACCTGTGTTGGCCTCAGATTTAATTTGTAAAAATGGTGATACCTCACAGAGTTGGTCTGATGATCAAATTAGATAAAATGTTTTATAAACCTTAAAGCATTACATAAATTCTAACTATTATTGTTGTTGTTGTTATTGATGTTCTCATCACCTCTACTTTTGGTGGCCAGGAATTCTGGGACTGGCTTGCTAACTTGCTCTGCTCTGACCTAGAATTAAGCCAATTACTGAGTCATGACTTTATAGTAATCTTTCTTCTCCTCTCCCTGTCTCTGTCTCAGTCTCTTTCTATCTCTCTGTCTCAGTGTGTCTTTGTCTCTGACTCTGTCTGTCTGTATATCTCTGTCTCTGTCCGTGTGTGTGTGTGTGTGTGTGTGTTTATCTGCCTGTCTCAATCTATAATCCATAAATGCCAAAACAGGCCTAAGTTACCTCAAGTTCTATTTTCTTCAAAAGTAAGAATAAAAACCTATGACTGGCATCTAAGTAAAGGAAAGAAAAGCAGGGCAAGAGAATGAAAGCAGGTTACATCAAGCATAAAGCATCAGGGCTGAGCATCTTCCCTCACACTCAGGCTCTTCTTTATAAAGAAGGTGGAGAGCAAAGACAGGAAAAACACAATTAATTATCTTAACATGGATTGTGAATGAGATAAATTCACCCATAAAACAGAAAAGGTTAGCAGAGTGGATTGGAAAACAAAATATAACCATACATTGTTTACGAGAAACACTCCTGAACTAGAGAGATTCACACTCGATTGACATATCTGGCTGGATCAAAATCTATTATGCTTTCGCTGAACTAAAAGAAAAAAAAGCAGGGGAGTAATTATGATCTCAAATAAGGCAATAGCAAAACTACCCTATACCTTAAATAAAAAGAAGATCCAGATGGATATATTACCTAGATATGAAAGGTCATATCGTATACAGATTAGAGAAGCATAGGAAAAATGCCTATAAGAACTACGAATAAGAGAAAAATTCATGACAAGACAAGGAATAGAGAGGATCACAAAAGGTAAGATGGATCATTTCGATTACATAAAATTAAAGCAACTTTGCACAAACAAATCCAATAAAGAGAACAGTTAACTTGGAAAAAGAAAATCTTTGAATCAAGTTTTTCTGATAAAGGCTTAATTCCAAAATATATGAGGAATTGATTTAAATTTATAAAATAAGAGCCATCCCCCCCAAATGATAAATAGACTAAGGATATGAACAGACAGACGTCAAGGAGGAAAAAGTCTATCTATAGTAATATGAAAAAATTCTCCAAATCATTACAAATTAAAGAAATGCAAATTAAAGCAATTCTGAGATTGTTCTTGAATAGAATCCACCAAAATGGCAAAGAGGATTCAAGAAAAAAAGGAAAATTATAAATATTGGAAGGACTGTGGAAAAATATACTGCTGGTAGGCATGTGAATGGGTATAATCTTTTTGTAAAGCAATTTGGAATTATTCACAAAAAAATTACTAAACATTGCATTCCTTTTGACCCAGTTATATAAGACTACTAGGCCTATATTCAAAAGAGATCAAAGGAAGATGAACACATTGTTTATGCACAAAAATAATTGTAATAGGTTTTTTTGTGGAGGCAAAAAATTGGGAACTTAGAACTCCAATAATAGAAGAATGGCTGAATAAGTTGTGGTATATTAATATGATGGAGTACTATTAAACTGTAAGAAATAAGGAAATAGGTAATTTCAAAAAGACATTGAAAGACTTATATGAACTGATACCGGGAGACATGAGTAGAAAGAGAACAATTTGTACCATTGCATCAATATCATAAAAATGAACAATTTTGTGTACTTTTAGGATCAAATTCTCAGAATCCAGAGGACAATGTATACTGTAAAATGTAACACTGTGAAAACTGTGAAAACTATAAAGTAAAATGGCAAGAATTGATAGTGGACGGTTTGTGGAATGAGACGCATCATGATGATATTGGTGAAGAGCTATTTGCTTTCACAAAGAGTGACTAAGCAGCTCCCTGGAAGAGGGGAGTGGTATAAATAATGATAAATTATTATAAAATTGGCTATACACATGTACACATATAAATATACATGTATGTGCACATGCATATATGGGTATATCCATGCATATACATGTGTGTGTTGTCGGCACACATGTGCGCATATGTCGATATGCATTCACGGGTATAAGTATATATGTATACATATTATAAATATACGAGCATATACGTCCTTATTAATAACATATCACAGTTATATATGTATATATGTACATATGTACATATGTAGATAAGTATAGATATTCCAGCTGAGAAATTTGCCCTTTTCCAATTCTATGATATCTCTCCCATTTTCAATGATCTTTCAAATGCCACTCATGACTCAGCAATTGCATGTCAATTCTTTTAAGGTGCAAGGTTGTAGTTCACATGGGCCACATGATTTGAATGAATCAAGGGCAGTGGGTGTTTTCTCACTGTCTTCTTATTTTGGGTATCAAATTCCTATTAGCCATTTTTGTTCTGTTGTTGTTCCTTTGTTTTCAAAGAGGATGTATTTTCACCTCAAAGGTAATTTTCTTTTACAGATAAAATGCATACAAAATAAGAATCCAGTATTTCTACCCATTTTTTTTCTCATCAGTATCATCAGTTCACCTGCCTCAAGCAAAGGTGCTCTCCATCCCCTCTCTCTTTGATTGCTTTGTTCTCCTAATAGAATTTAAAATAAAACCAACCAACCAACACAAAAAGACTGCTCTTTTTGTTGTCCTTAGCTTTCCATGCCAGTTTCACCTCTTTCTGAGATTAACCATACTCATATTCATCTTTTAGTATGCAAGCTTATTTCCACCTCCTGTTCATTTCTCTTTGAAATTGAGACTGGTTGTTTATTTCCATGGACATATATCCACATTGGTGTCTTAGGACAAATTCCATTTTTTCCCCTTCCTCAGTGGGATTGTTTCCTTTTATCCTTTGGGATTTTAATTTGAGGATATACCATGCTTACTAGACTCATCTCCCCTGAAATATATTATTCCATGGAATCCTACCCATCTTTCCTCTGGACTCTTAAATCTGCTTTTCCACAATCTAGGATGCATTTCAAACTATGACCAGACTGGCTTCCTTTTCCACCACAAACTCTAGTACGAAGTAGTCACTACCCTCTAAGATTTCTGTCATTTCACCTCACCATTAATGACAATCAAATCCAGAATAGGATTTCTTACTGTTGATTCTTTCACCTTTGGAAGCATGAAATTATCACTAAAATAAGTCAAGAAGCTATTAGTGTACCTTCTTTCGGAAGAGAGAGAGCTCTACAGGATTTAATTGGCATAAGAAGTTCCTGGTAAGAAAACTCTGTCTACCAATACATAGAAGCAACTGTTTTACAACTTGTTGCCTGGGGCACCGAAGTTTAAGAGGCTTGTCCAGTGTTGCACAGCCAGTACGTCAGAGATGGGACTGAACCCAATTTGTACTGACTCTGAGGCCTGCCCGCTATCCACAGTACCACAGCTGACTCTCTAAAATGATGCTACCTCCTACTGAATTAATTGCTTAAAACAACTGCTTTGGTATCATGTAGATATAACTTATGTGAAATGATGTACCAAAAGTGAGTATACCTCAAGCAAAATTTAGTACATGATTCAATGTAAAACCCATCAATTCCTAGGCATTAAAGCCTTTTATTGCATATAGCTCTTAGGTGCTTGGGGAATTTTCCCTCCCTTTCAAACGCTAGAAAAGAGAATTTGGTGCTGATTCATTAAAGGCACTAAGCTAGCAACAATGTAAATTGAAGTTCCCTACTTATCCTAGGGAGGCAGGCAATAGGTAATAACGTCATGCCAATTTTCACAGGGAGCTTGGGTTTCTTGCTACCACCAGATGTGTTGAAGGAGCTGTACTTGATGGCATCCTCAAAACATTTAGCATCCCATAAGTACTAAGTTACCAGTAATGACAAAATGGAGAAGAACCTTGGACAAATAAATCACAGGTAACAAAAACAGCCATAACAATGCAGTACAGACACTGTTCCCCGGTAAACAACAAGTTTACTTTCAATCCATCTTTATAGACATAAAATCATCCCTGACATTTTGAAATTTGCCCTAAAGAAATCAATTCTATTTATTTTACTATGGATAACACTGATATTTTATACGATTTTCCTCTTGGGAAAAGCATCCAGCATAATAGAAATATATGCCATTCACAACTGAATAACTGTTGGCTTCATTCAGTCTTCAAATAAATAAGAAATATAATGAGAAAGAGTATGATACAAAAAAAAGAACACTGGCCAGAAAGCCACCACTTGTCATTTGGTCTTGTCTCTGCTACTAATTTTATGACCTGAAACAGGTGACTTCATATTTCTGAGCCTTCCTAAGAGGAGAAAGTTATACTAAATGATCTGTAATGTCCTTACCAGTTCTAACTGGAAAATATTATTGCTTTTAAGTGTCAAACACCATACAAATCCCATTATTAGTCCAGATCAGGGCCTCTTCACTATCTGTGTGTGTCATGGATCATTTTGGCAATCTGGTGAAGCCTATGGACCTCTTTTCAGAGAAATGCTTTAAATTCATAAAACAAAATGAATAGGATTATCAAGGAAACCAATTTTATTGAGCTAGTCATCAGATTTTTTTAAGAGTTTGTGGAACCAGGTTAAGAATTCTTGGGCTAGTTGGTCCCAGCAAAATATACATAATCTAAAACACAGCAAATCAGAGCATGGAATTTATACATAAAAATTCTTGAAGGATATGTCTGGGAATAAAATATAAATATTCATTATGTAATGAGAATTAGATCTATCTGCTTCATTGTTGCATCTCCCAGTACAAAGCAATTCACTTTTGTCCTTCTATTCCCAGTACTGTGTTATCTTCACCCTAATAAAGACCAATCCCTCCACTCTTCATGACTTTCTCCCCAATACCTATGGTTTAAACTTCATTTTCTGCCTCCTTCAATCTCAATCCAGTCGTTAGCTATTTCAGACCTACACCATCCTCTACTCTTGAATTGCTTGCCCCTTTGTCTTACTGCTGCTTAACTGTTGACAGACCTCATCCCTCAATCATTCCTGCTATCTGCCTCCTCTTCTCCTACTCATGAGCTGCTGAACAGCTAGAGGAAGTCCCATTTCATATGTTGACTGGGTACATTACAAATTAACCAATCTCAAGTAGGCCCACACCGTAGCAAAGCAACCCTTTCATTCCTTTCTAATTGATTTCCTATCTTATTCCCCACAAAAGTCACTACCAACCTTTGCTCTCCTTAGGCCTCCCTATTCCTTGCCTCAGGACCCTACCTCTTATTTTATTGAGAATATTAGTGCCATTTGGTAAGAGTTACCTCTCATCCTATTCCCTTCATTTCAAAATCTTGTAACATCACCTCCCAATCTCTCCTCCTTTATCCCATTCTCTGACAAAATGATGGCCTTCTCCTTGCCAAGGCTAACTCTTCTCCATGTGCACATCATCTCATCCCTTCCTGCTTTTCCAGCAGATCGTATTCTCAGTCATTGTCTCTCTCGTATAAACCTTCTACCTTTTTCTATTTAGTTCATCCCTACTGCCTTCAAACATGCCCAACTCTTCCAAATCAAAAAAAAAAAAATCAATAGTTATTCCTTCAAGCTATTATTCTAAATCTCTCTTCTTTTTCTCATCCAAATTCCTTGAAAAAAAAAAAGCAGTCTACACCTACTGCCTCCACTTCCTTTTTTCTCAATCACTCCTCAATCCTTTGCAATCTGACTTTTAATCTTATCACTCAACTGAAACTTCTTTCTCTAAATTTACCAGTCATGTCTTAATTTCCAGATTTAGTGGTCTTTTATCAGCCCTCATATTTCCTGACCTTTTTACTGCATTTGACACTGCTGATCACAATCTCCTCCTAGATGTTCTCCTCTCTCTGGGGTCTCATGACACCATTCTCTCCTGGTTCTCCTCCTCCTCTTCCTCCTCCTCCACAACACACACACACACACACACACACACACACACACACACACACAGAACCTACAATCATGGTCATCTGACTGGGTACCACAAAACACAGATGCTCTAGTTCACCCTGATGTACCTGGGTGAGCAAGAACCAAACAGGTATGCTCTTACAGCTTTAAGGTATAGTCACCAAATAAATGTTTTAATTTTATTTCAGAATTTGTTTTGCTTGACTTCGTTATGAGGGCTTTGTTGTTTCCTTTTTTCTTCCTCCTTGGGGAGGGGGAGGTGGAAAGTAGAGGAAAGACAGACTTGTTAATTTTTTTTAAATCAAGAATCTATAATAATAATAACAGTAATAATAATATTTATATAGTGCTATGTACCAGGCGCTGTGCTCTGTACTTTACAATTATTAGCTCATTTGATTTCACAACAACCCTGGGAGTAAATGCCATTATTATCCCTGTTTCACATCTGAAGAACCTAAGGCAAACAGAGGTTAAATGACTTTCCCAGGGTCACAGAGCTAGTTATATATATATATATATATATATATATATTCAGATCTTCCTTACTCCAGGCCTAGTGCTCTATCTACTATGCCACCTAACTGTCATATATGTATATGCATATGTGTACATATACATGTATATACATATATGCATTTATATCTTTTAAATATTTATACTTTGTTTTTCTAAATCCACAGAATTTTTTAACTATGAGAGATCTTATTACTTTAAAAATGCAACTAATCAGAGGAATCCTTTTTCCCCATGTGGATTAATAGCTCTATTCCCCTGTCTACTATCAGGAGGAGGAAGAGGAAGAACAAGAAGAAAGAAATAAAGAGAGAAAGAAAGAAAGAAAGAAAGAAAGAAAGAAAGAAAGAAAGAAAGAAAGAAAGAAAGAAAGAAAGAAAGAAAGAAAGAAAGAAAGAAAGAAAGAAAGGAAGGAAGGAAGGAAGGAAAGAAAGGAAGGAAGGAAGGAAGAGAGAAATAAGGGAGATAAAAAGAAAAAGAAAGACAGACAGGCAGGAAGGAAGGAAGGAAGGAG
>NW_020954594.1:13478689-13486189 GCF_900497805.2 Vombatus ursinus
AGAAAGAAAGAAAGAAAGAAAGAAAGAAAGAAAGAAAGAAAGAAAGAAAGAAAGAAAGAAAGAAAGAAAGAAAGAAAGAAAGAAAGAAAGAAAGGAAGAAAGAAAGAAAGGAAGGAAGGAAGGAAGGAAGGAAGGAAGGAAGGAAGGAAGGAAGGAAGGAAGGAAGGAAAGAAAGGAAAGAAAGAAACAAAGGAAAGAAAGAAAGAAAGAGAAGACTGCTCAGGGTAGGTGTATATATTTCAAATGTATTTAAAGTGGCATATAATTTAGGCTTTAGTTGATTGCTGCAGTCATGAAAAATGCCTTGCATGGTATCATTTATGAAATTTGAGAGAAATGCTTACTGACTTTGCCAAATTTTGCCTGTGGCAAAACCCAGAACTACTTTCAGCTCCAAGTTAAAGGTTTTCAAAGCAAAAAATCTCTCCTTTTTGCATTTCTTTAGAGTGTGTCTCAAAAAATCTCTATAGTCAAAGTGGGAATTGAATCAAAGAAATTTCAACCAGTAAGAGAAAGGTGTTCCTTTCACATACAAAGACATTTTTTCTTATTACATTCTATATTTGACATATTTAGTCATATAATATATATATACATATATACATACATACATAAATCCAAATTTCAATTTCTTAAAATGTGCTGCAAATTAATTTTATTCACCTTTTCAAAGAACACAACCAGGACACCATCATCCCAGGAAGCACCATTGTATCTCTGGTGTCTCATAATGGTGATGGCAGCCTTCTGCATCATTGCTTTGACAATCTGCCACTGATTTTTGTGGTCTCCTTCTTGGTCTCCAAGCTCTGTGAAGCAGCTGGCAATCTTGATGGAGAATTACATTCTCACTTGCTGGTCCTTGTGATACTTAATAATGTTATCTCTTGTAGTAATGATGTATATACACCCATGGGCTTCAATGGCTATTGCAGGCAGTAGTTCGATCTGCTTGGTTAACCCTAACCATTTCTTGTATCCCTTAACAACTTCTGGAAAGAGACGTATAATCTCAACAGAATTGTCCTCATGTAGCCACAGGTATTGGTAAACAAAGAGCCTCAAAAGTAATTAGCTTCCATAATCCATACTATTGAGAATTTTTTTTAATTCTCATTGATGCCATGCAAGTTGTCCTACATACTAAAAATATATAGGATTATAGTGTTTCCACAATTATATAATGAAATTGGATTGGATTAAAGAATAAAATATGAGTAAAGTGGGCTAAAGGAAATAGTAAGGTACAAGAGCAATCATAATGATTTAGAAAGAAAAGGAGAGGTAATATGAGAAGCCTATAAAATAAACTAGAATAACAAGAAAAGAAAACAATCTCCAATTTATATAAACAGTGCTTAAACCAAAAAGAGAAGAATGAAGGAAAGGGCATTATCATTTTCAGTAGAAGATTGTAGACAATTATAGTACTAGATTGAATTGAATTACAACACCATAATACCAGGATAAAAATATGAGTAGCACACAGATGTAAGATTTAGTAAAGAAGGCCAAAAGTACATTTTGAGTTGAAAATCTGTGATATAACAATGCAGGCTGGGTCCCTTTTGCTTTATTAGAGTGTTTAAGATATTTTATCATAGAATATAAAGTTAGAGGTAGTGAGAACCTCAGAAATCATCTGGTCCAACCTCTTCATTTTGTAGATGAGATTGAAAGAGATTGACTTGTCTAAGTTCACACAGCCAGAAAATGAGAGAGCATGGATTTGGACCCCGGAAGACAAACTAGCTAAGGTTAGATTTATGTTTTCCTAAAATATTTCTGTAATTTCTGTTTTTGGAATAACTTATAAACTTCTCAACCTTTATATCAAAATGATGAATATCATTTCCCATAGATAATAGGCATTCAAAAAGGAAAGAAAAGAGTATTTATATAGCACCTACTATGTGCTAAACACTGTTCTAAATACTTGTACAAATATCATTCCATTTGATCCTCAAAACAACCTTGCAGGTAGGGAAGGGGAGGTCAGAGGAGAAGAAGGTTAGGGAAAGGGAAGAGAGGGAAAGGATATGGAAGGGCAAAGAATAAACATTTAAATAGCAACTACTATGTGTCAGGCACTGTGCTAAGCATTTTTACAAATATTAACTCATTTGATTCTCATAGCAACCCTATGAGGTAAATATTATTATCCCAGTTTTACAACTGAAGAAACTGAGGCAAACAGAAGGTAAGTAACTTGCCCAGGGTAAGTTATTAAAAGTCTGTTGAACTTAAGACCTTCTGACTCCAGGCCCAGCACTCTATCTATTCTACCACCTAGATGCTTTGCAAAAAAGGATAAATGATTATGATGATAATATAGCTCCCAACTTTGAGTATCCAACAGCATTCAGCTAATAACGGTATTGCGGCTTTTCTAGAAAGTATCAACTTCTCTCAACACCTAATTTATGTGATGCTATATTCTCAAAAGTATGAAAGAGTCTTTAGTCACACAGTTTCTACTAGTGTTAAAGGGAATTGAATACCTAAGCCCTGCTCATAAAGTCAAGAGTCTATTCCCTTAAACATTATTAAATAAACTTAAGCCATTAATGTTTCTTGCCAAGCGATAAACCTGTTACTGGTGTATAAAATTACAGGAGAATTATGCTACGTAAAAAGGACAAAATACACATAGGGCAAGGCCTCCAACACATTAGGCAGATACTGGATCATCTGGACATGGACAAGAACCTTACAAAAGGAGAAGTTAAGGGTGGGCATGTTCTACACCAATAAAGGGGATATTCATATCAATGAAATCACAGATCCCCCAAAGGTTTGAAGGATGAAATTATAGAAAAATTTAGTAGTTAATTGAGGAATGAGAAGGGGATATACCAATGAATGCTGGAATAATTAGTAAGCTCACATATTTCTTTATAGATGTGGTATAGATATGGGTTCAGTGCCCTCTAGTTTCCTCAAATTCCTCATAGTCCATCTTCCCGTATTTACAAACACATAATTCCAACAATCTAGCTAAAAAGGTTTTGATGAAATTTGATCTTATTCGTCTATGTAACGTTTCTAGTGCATAAACATTAGGAAATGACAAGATAAAATAAAAGGGAAGGCTGCATCTTCAAAGACAGAAAGAATCCTGAGGTCTGAAGGAAAAAGAAAAATATGGAGTATCACAGAGAAGATGCTGAAGATGGGGTATGGAAGTCATAAAAAAGTAAAACAGAGTAGCTCAGAAAATGTTAAAAAACATAACTGTTAATACGTAACTTAGATAAAGTAATTCACTACTTACTCAAAAAGGAAATGGCAAACCACTCCAGTATATTTGCCAAGAAAACCCCAAATGGGTTCATGAAGAGTTGGACATAATTGA
Organism: Vombatus ursinus; assembly: GCF_900497805.2. NCBI lineage: Eukaryota > Metazoa > Chordata > Mammalia > Diprotodontia > Vombatidae > Vombatus > Vombatus ursinus. The sequence continues at coordinate 13,482,045 of NW_020954594.1, forward strand.
AATAACTGAACAACAACACTTTGCTCTCCTTTCTATCTATAATGGCTCTTGCAATGGCATTATCCATAGAATAAAAAGAGAAGAAAAGTCCTCCATACTGCCCTTGATTCTCCATCCAAAGTTTCAATTTCATGTCAAGAGTTGGCAGAATTACTTATAAGGACACAGCATACACTCTAGCCTAGGACCTAATTTTGTTCCCTGCCTCTTTCACCTCTGCCCCATTCCAACCCTGCTACAACATGTATCTATAACATTAGTATTACATTTTGCAAACACTTAGAATTCACAAAAAACACAGTCATGCTGTATCCAACAATGTGGTGAATAATATGTTCTCAATGAGTGGTTTTCCAGATAACTGAAGTTCCTCTTTCAGCTCAAAACCTTTAAACAAAAATAAAGAAGTGTTTGCCATTTTGATGGAGATCCTTAAGATGTTCTGCTCTATGCTTCTTTGCCTTAATAGAGTGATCTAAACATAGATATAGGGACTGGGTCCATGATTTGGTTGATATAGAGAACTCCCATGTGAGGAAACATCTCCTTGCCTCGAAGGTCACCACCGTCTCTAAGATTTGTAGCTCTTAGTTCATGAGTCCATTGAGAAGTTAAGTGATTCCCCATTCTGACTCCAAGACGAGTTCTCTATCCAATATATCATGTTGGGTCTCATTCTGAACCTCATGGTTATTATTCTGAACAGCATACGTGTGACGTTGGAAGACAGTGATGTGCTCAAGAGCTATTGAAATGTGTGGGGCAATTTGCCCTTTCACTGAATGATCCCCATTACTGCTCTGTGTTTCTACTTGGTATGTCTTTGGTCTAGCACTTCCTACAAAACTTTTAATATTGTATCCCTACAACCTAGGGAAGAAATGTGAAGTGGCTAATGGAAACCTGATAACCAAGCTTATTAACTCCCCTTCTCTTTACAGAACACTGAGATAATAGGTTCTGGCCTCAAGGAAGCTGCATTTCTTTCCTATTTAGTAATATGCATAACCTTTGTGACCAAATTTTCCTAAGCACTCTGAAGCTTTCTTCCTCCATCCTACCCCCTCCATTTTTGAGTTCTCAGCTGTTTTCTGGTTGTTTGAGGTTCGCTAGAAATCTGGCAAGTAAGGAGAGAGTTCCTGTGTTACTGAAACCTTATGGACAAAGGGTCATCAATAGTAGGATCAGCTGCTACAGCTAAACAAGATTTCGTTCCTTTTATCTCCTGTTCCTCCTTTCCTTTTTCTCTGTTTATGGCAGATATAACTAAATGATCAATATTCTCTCTTTCACCAGGCTGATTATCTTCCTTGACTATTGCCTTGTTGCAGTTATTCACATTGCTACATTCATGCTTTACTTGATATTCCTAAACTATTTTTCTTTATTAAAGGGCCATCTTGACATTCATGTACTAATAGCAGCTTGTCAGGTGTTTCCAAAAAGGAAAACAGAAGATTTAAATGAAACATTTCTTTCTTCCTGATTGATGTGAATTGTAAAAAGAAAAGATTTCAGCTCATGGATGCAATCAAAAAATACAGAAAGACAGTTGAATGTTATTACACAAATTAGAGAACAGTAAAGTTTCACCTTGAGGTTAGAAGGAGATGTCGACATGTCACTTAGTGACAAAGTGCTGAGAAATCCTGTGGCATTTGATTGAATTTTACTCTAGTTATTATTACAATAGGAAATAGAACACATATTGTACTGGTGGGCAGATCAAACCTTTGTGTGATTGTTGTAACTTTTGGTGGAGCCTAGTGATTCTTGTTCTTTTTCTGAAAGATATTAATGCGACAGTGAGGCCATTTTTTTTCCACCACACACACTAAAACTAGTGTGCGTGCATCAGAACACTGCCAAAGCACGTTGCCTTCATACAAAGATCCATACAGATCCTAATCATAAAATAATCCATTCTGTACTCTGTTTTTATGACATTTATATGAATCCGGCCACAGCCTCATCAGGCAATTCACAGAGGAAAATTGTTCTATTTATGTGACTGGTTCCAGGCATTAGACAGGGTGGACTTGATTTCTGGAAGGGGTTGGGAGGGGAGATACCCAATTTCTCAAAATCACTAATCTAAAACTCAGAGAAGCTATTTTAACACTATGTACTACTACATTTGCATCAGCATATCAAATGGGGCTACCAACTTTTTTTTTTTTTGCTCCCCTTCGGTAGTAGTATCAAATGCTGATATTCCTGAAACAAAGAGATTTGAAAGACCACCAAGACACCTGGAAATAGTTTCTACTCCTCTGTTTACTTAGAAGAGACAGTGAAGCAGAAATGAAGCCTTACTATGTATGTGTTCTGATTTCTTTCTCTTTTATTCCACACTTCAAGCACTACTAATTTTGCAGTTAATTTCCTCAACTTTTAGTATTTTTATAAGGCACTTGATCTTAAACACATTAAATAATGTAGTCCCTGAAAAATCGCATATATTCATTTGTCCTGTGTACTTACAAGTAGGCAATGATGATGGATGAATTTATATGCTAGTTTTAGCCTTTCCTAGGGGTGCAATAAGTGACAAGTATTTTCTTCTTGGAACAAGTTGGGAGAAAGCTTCTAAGAAAGCTAATTTTATTGGTTTGGGAGAAACTATGGAAAAAATATTTAAGAAGAACTGTCTCATCGATGATCTGACATAACAGTACCATATCCATTTTATACAACCTGATGTTAGTTTACAATAGTTCTGGCTTTGCTAACAACTTTGTTCTTTCTATATAGCTTCATGTTCCCACACACAGACTTTAGATGTAAAATCACTCCCTCCCTAAAGAGAAATTGGTCTCTAACATAAAGCCAGACTGCAGTCATGAGAAAGGGTGGAGTTCAAGATTCTGGCAGCCTTAAAGGGACTCAATCCTATTGGACCATAGAATCACTACAGAAGGACCCAGGACCATAAGGGGAAAAATTCACCATGTGACCCCCTGAGCTACACCAAACTTAGATGTTTCTATTCAAGTTTTGTAGAAAACAAACCCTCCTATTTTTCCCTTTCAAGTAATAAAAAGTACCCCTTTTCCTAGAACAAAGGGAGTGGGGAAGAAGGAAAGGGAAGTGCCAATAAGTGCACAATCCTCTTAGGAAGTAGAATTAATATAAATAATTACAAAACTGTCTCTTCTAATTAAATGAGGACAATATATTGCAAGGATTTTTTTCCCAGAAACCAGTTGGCATGTCAGTTACATACTATACAATGTTTTCCTTTTCCCTTTCCTCCTGCAAATAAATGACAGAATAAATAGACACATAAACTCCATATGAATCATTAGTGTGTGAGATACTGTTACCCTGGGGCTGCTGTAACTCGCATATATACCCTTCTTTCTATTTCCAAATCTTTGAAATATTTTCTTTTCAAATACATATAAAATCACGTATGGTTGAAATAAAAATAAAGCAGATACAGATGACATTTTTCAAGCATAGCACACACTTATAGCAGAAGGAAAAAGCCAGGTATGTACTGTTTTTTTTTGGGGGGGGGGTTCAATGTCTATTTGGGGGAAAGTAAGCTTGAAAATAGTAAAGATAAAGAGCAAGTTAAAACAATTAGGCATCAAAACTATCCATATGGGGAAATGGACAAAAGCCTAATTCTTCATACCATCCACTTCTTTTAACATCTAATTCCTTTAACACATTGCATTGTAAATGTGTTCATTTCGTTGTGAAAACTATGTTTGTGTGTATGAGAGAGAAACAGAGTCAAAGAAATGTGTATTACATGGCTAAGGATTGAAAGCTGGAATTAATGGTCAAAATAAGTTAGTAAGCACACACACACACACAAACACACATACACAGACACACATATAACTCCACTTTAAATATGAGGAAACTGAGGCAAAGAGAGCTTAAGCAACTTCCTAAGGTCACACAACAAATAAGTGACAGAGCTAGTATTCAGTTCTAAAGTATCTAACTGTAAATCTAATGTTTGTCCCATGTAAGTCTTTAAAGTACATTTTAGAATATGCTTATGATAAAAATTTCTGTTTAAAAAAAAAAAAAAAGGCAGGGCAGCCAGGAAAAGCAGTAAGTAGATAGAGCGCTGCTCCTGGAGTCTGGAGGACCTGAGTTCAAATCCTGCCTCAGAGGCTTGATAT